>NC_142928.1:90557291-90564791 GCF_046866305.1 Octopus bimaculoides
ATATACTCATATAATATATAAGTTCTACTCATACCGTTGGATCCAGGATATGTATCTATCTATCTACCTATCTATCTATCTCTCCCCTCTCTCTATCTCTCTCTCCTTATATATATATATATATATATATATATATATATATATATATATATATATATATATATATATATATATATATATATATATATATATATATATATATATATATATATATATACATATATATATATATATATATATATATATATATATATATATATATATATACATATATATATATAAGTTGTAATAATTTTAATAATGAAGTGAAACCAAATAGTGATATGTTGAAATCATTTAATACGTATGTTTCCCATTTGCGTAATTTAAAATAGGGAATACAACCACACTGTGCAAGACCTTCCCCAGTTAAAACATTTCAAATTATACATAGATATGCATGTGTGCGTGCGTGTGTGTGCGTGTGTGTGTGTGTGTGCGTGCATCTATCGTCATTAACCATAATGATCTTTATCTACAACACTTAGCTTATCTTTTTGCTATGTTTCTCCCAAACTTCTTGTCGAAACATATCCGCTTTGATGTTGGAATCACGGAAAACTAATGAAGTTCTATAGGATTGTAAGGATGATAAAAGTGTCCCCATATTCAAGAGGAGGCTGATATGAATAGATATAGAAACTACCGAGTGTTTCTTCTCCTGCCGTTCTGTAAACTATTTTAGTATCCGGATGTGCCACTAGCAGATTCCTGGGTTTTGATTTTTCGAAACGCGATTTTACTGACAAAAATGCAAAGTAACTTCGTGGTGCTTAGAGGTTAGTTAATATTATGAGGAAATATTTCTAACCAGGTTTGACTTCAATGATCTTGCAGAATGGTAAGATTGTTATATTACTAAAGGAACAAATGGAAACGAAATAAATATAACGTGCCGCAGACAGAAACTTAAGTCCTTAAAACTTGCAGAACGCTCATAACTGTGAACAAATATGATGTGTTACTGAAGAAAACCTTTTAATGGTGTATATACATTAAGTATGATACATAGATAGCTATTGGTATTCATATGAATATTTATCATAACCTGCAGAAGTGAAGAAATGAAATATCTGTCACACGTCTCGAAGATTTAAAGAATATATCTAATTCCTGTTTTCTTTTTTATTTT
The DNA here is from genome assembly GCF_046866305.1 of Octopus bimaculoides. Taxonomy (NCBI): domain Eukaryota; kingdom Metazoa; phylum Mollusca; class Cephalopoda; order Octopoda; family Octopodidae; genus Octopus; species Octopus bimaculoides. The sequence continues at coordinate 90,558,463 of NC_142928.1, forward strand.
TCATAACTTATAAAAAATAGTAAGAGTTTTTGATTTTCTATAGTTCTATAATTATGAGTAAAAATTCGAATTGCTAGGAGTTAGAAGATTAGACTTTAAATAAATGGTTCGCATATATAGAAATACGTGTAAGCTTTTTTAATGGCTTATTCTGAGGAGGAAGGCAGCACTGACAGCATTATTGTAGAATTCCAAGATTCATGGGGGGAGGGGAGGAAGGAATAATTTGCAATTCGTTTGTTGTCCTCAAACTGGAGACCTAATCCGAATAATTGCAACAGAGAGGACTCTCTCAAAAACAATAGATTGTGTTGTCAGAACGGACAATAGATTATGTCTGTATTGTTCTATATAAGACGAACAGGGAAACAAATTCTCGACCATTTTTTCACAAAGATAAACAGAGAGAAGAAATCATATCTGAGAAAGACCCATCACTTAAATTTCATATTTAATAGCTGCTATTCCTGACTAGCGATTTTTTTCTTTTTTCCAGAACATATCATTGGCATATGTTCATAGAGCTAAATCAATCAGTTTATGAAATGAATGCTAATATACAACAGTACAAATATATTTCAATAAAATCTGTCGATAAAACATTATTTTTTTCTTTATTGTATTGCGAGATTATGATTTATCATCATTTTAACCTATGCTATTTTAACTGATATCTCTAATCATAAATATATTAATCTTATTTATTTATTTATTTATTTTCATAGTGGAACTATTAATAGGCTATCAATCACTCAAAGAAAAAAATTTGGAAGTAATTGAATTAATAATTTTTGTGCCAAGAGAAAAATGTCAGTTACAGGTTCAGTACTTCCATCCCCAAATTTGCACATTCCTCATTAAAATAATTAGAAAGTAGTGCAATTGGAACAACGGAAAACAGAAAGTATGAAGAGGTCAATTAGCAGAGCCGTTAGAGTGTCGGATAGATTGCATTATGGTAATAGTTACAGCTCTCCACACCCTGAGTTCAAATCTCACCAAGCTCAACTTCGCCTTCACAAATTTCGGAGTCGATAAGTAAAGTACAATTCTGCGCTAGGGTAGATATTTCTTGTTTCCTCACCCCTTCTTTTTTTCTGCCTGTCTGACTGTCTCTCCCCTTTTCTGGAAAAAATTGGCTGTAGTCAGACCTGGAGGGGAATGAGTCCTGCCAATTCTACAAATGCTCGGCACGCCATATGTCACAACGGTATCCCTAAAACCCCATCAAGGATTTAAAGGGCAAAGCAAGGTAAGATTAGAGGAAGAATAACAAACTTTGTAACTAATAAACTCTTTTATCTTTACATATTACCGTGTGGTTGAGAAGTCTGGTTCACACCTATACAATTTCGGATCCGATCCTATTGCACGCTACTTTCCGCAAATGTGGTTTACCATAGTCAATTATAGTCTAAGGTAGGCCAAATCATAGTTGGAAACCAGAAACTGTACGCAAGGTCAGACACGCATACACTTCCACACACGTATACATTTCTTCACACAAACACACAACATACACACACACACACGCACACACACACACACACACACACACACACACACACATATATATATATATATATATATATATACACACACACATCCTTATACATATATGTGTATGTATGTACATGTATGTCAGTTTCCAAGAGCGAAATTGGTGCGTTGAACAAAAGTAGCCTTAAGTGTTAGTTTCCATGTGGGAAACCTATGCCAAATCGACTTATGATATCGTTAAAAATTACTACCAAAGAAAATACACTGAGTCGATTTAATTGAACAAAATACTTTGAAGTCATAGCACACGCATAGTCATAGCTCAGCATGTTAAACCAGTAAAAGAATATCTTACAATTTTAAAATACTTTCTGTCAGTCACCATAGTGTTCAAAGAGAGCTTGCTTACTTTTAAATATTACAGATAATTTTTAACTTACAGAAAATAAAAGTTTATATTTCTTCTTAGAAAATATTCGCTACATTATTTTCAATAATTATTGTAGGACCTTGACCTGAACTGAAACTTTTTTTGTAGAGTAAATTTTGAACTCGTAAGGTCTTCCTTGTAGTTTTGCATAAATTATGAAAAAACGATTTTATTTACACTACAGAATTCCTTACTACCTTTCCTTTCTAAATCCAGGAAATACTAGTAAATGATGAAATTAATGTAAATGATAGCTAGGGTGGCGAGCTGGCAGAATCGTTAGCAAGCCGGGGGAAATGCATAGCGGTATTTCACCCGCCGCTGCGTTCTGAGTTCAGATTCCATCGAGGTCGACTTTTCCTTTCATCCTTTCGGGGTCGATTAAATAAGTAACAGTTACGCACTTCGGTCGATGTAATCGACTTAAACCCTTTGTCTGTCCTTGTTTGTCTCCTCTATGCTTTTAGCAATAAAGAAATAAATACATATGATAACTACAGACATAGCTGTACGATTACCAAATTGACTACACTGCGGTGGCGTTTTGTACTTACTCCCATTGTGTCTTCTACTTACTGTATCCCCGAGCTAACAAATGCCTTGTGAGTGAAACTGGCAGAAAGAAACTGTTTACAGCGCGCGCGCGTGTGTGTGTGTTTATGCCTCACCACTTCGCAATGATGTTGGTTCGTTTACTTCCCTATAGCCTAGAAGTTCGGAAAAAAAGAAACCAATAGAATAAGCAGCGAGGGTGATTTGATAGACCAAACTCTTCAAGCGGTGCTCCTGCATGGTCACAGTTCAATGACTAAAGCATGCAAAATTATAAACACATGAAGTTACAAACTCAGGCTATGGTGACATACCTTGCATAGAGCACACTTGTGAAGATTATTGTAAAACGTACCAATAATATGCATATATAAAGACAAATTAAAACAAAAAAACTATTTTAAAATCTTGTGAGATATATCTTATAAAATTATTCACTACATACAGAGAGAGTTTGTTCTCAAGACACATTCGAGAATAAAAGTGTAATATCTTACCCATTCAGTTACTTCACTTCAGTTTTTCTGACGACTACTAAAACAACTACTGTCGAAAAAATAAGAATTTGTCTCAAGCGAAGACGGCATAAATGCAGAAAGTAAAACGCCTTAAGACAAAGGCAGCTATCTGTGAACAAAAACGGCATGTCAGATTTATAAGAGCAAGCAAGCACGTTTATATAATCTATCCGATCGGCAGTATATCTAGCATTATGCTCACCTAGCGCGGGTCAAAAGAAAAATGCGGTTCCGTCACGATGTAATTGAAAAGTTCCTTCAACCTGAAGTAACATAAGCACGTTTTATTTGTTTCCAGCGCAAGTTTTGGTTTTAGTTAATTTGCATAATAGCAATGTCTAAATGAAAAGCTAAGCTATAGGAAACCAATTCTAAATCTATAGCTCAGGTTTAAATATAATAACAGTACAGTAATCATTGATAGTGCCAGAGGGATCTGAGTATTAACTTAGTTAAAATAATTTACAAAACGTATGCGAGCAAATTTCAACGCCATCAGAACTATGATGAAGTTTAAGATCAGTGAAACATAATTTAAATCCAAAATGCTGTCAACAGTAACAGCAATAACAAAGTGTTTCGTTTTGGTATTTGGCTTGCAAGATTCTTAATGTGAATTCGAGTGCTGAAACATTTGTGGGGGGATATCTCAGTGGGAATCATTGTGCTAAAAACAAACGCAAGCATTTAATCTAGTTCACTTATTTTATTTCTATTTATCAGTCGTTTAACTATTTAGCCAATGAACTTGAAGCAAATCTGGTGTAGTGAAGGCATGTCATTGATCAGGTCACGAATAGCAACAGAAGGACTTTGACAAACCTGGCTGATTGTTTGATTGACTGAACAACAAATCAAACAATCGATTAGTTAATTGGTTAAATAGTTGCTTAAATTGGTTGATGTGACAAATAAAAATTAAGATACAAAAAAAATAACAAAATGATTTGAAAGCCAATCTAAAAAATATAGTACCTTGTTGTGTTCTTTTCTTTCTTTGATATAAGTGCTAAGACTCTAAGTAAATGGTAAAGATGGTACAGCACCAGACGAAATGTCTGATAGTATCCTTTACATTTGGATTTTATACGTCATTCTTTGATGTCGATAAAATAAGTACAATTGAGATGCATGTACAAGTAAGATTCCTGCTCGTAAGATGTATTGCTTTGTTGTATCAATGACAGAGATAAAATTAAAGCTAACTCCCTGTCCTAAGTTTAATCCTATTGTTTGAGTTGCCGGTATTTAATTTACCTTCTAGTTGAAGGAGTTTAATTAAGGTCACTGACGGCCAAAGTTCTTTCGAAATGGATAATTATCACGACCTCCAATTTCCTACTTTCCCAGTACTTAAGTTTGTTGTTTTTGTTATTGTTTAGCTTCATGTAAGCCTTGTATGATCAAATTTATTACCAAAGCTGTGACAATCTCATTTTTTGGTATATTAATGGCCAATTGTCTATTTTGTTCTTACGTTTTAGAACGATAGTAGAGTGAGAGTTGAATAAAGTTTTGTTGCCATTTTTAGATAGTCGGGCGGCTGCAATGAGACACCCTAGTTGGTTCATAATATTTAGGAAAGAGTTGTCTAATACAAAGGAAATAATGTATTAGAACAAATTAACATGTTTAACAAAGTGAAGAAGTAGTAAGAAGAGGAAATTGGTGTAAAAATCCCGCTTCACCAAACCTACCTTCTCAACATGGCCAGTACAATCATTAAAGAACTTGAGGAATTTTTTAACTGTATCCTGAAGGACACAGTTGCCATTAGTGAAACCTGGCTTACCAAGATAAACGAATGAAGGTTGCCAGGTCAATTCAAAGCCTGCATATATACCTGCAGGCCGTCCCGCCCAACTACTGTTAATATACGTCAATACATGCACTTCTGAAGCTCTGGGAGGTAAGATCAGCAGCTCTTCAAGATGGTGTCTTCGCTTGCCAAGGAACCTAGGTAGTATTGCTCTGCACAGATTAATTAACAACTTATATCTCTCTTTCAGCTGTATTTCGGAGGAATTTATGGTAACTTGAACAATAGACATACCCTACGGCAGCACAGAAACACCCTATTGTAGCAGCAGCTAATATTAAGGCCTACACAAGTAGCAACCTGGACTACCTTTTAAGCTGTCATACTGTAACAAAAAATACGACAACATCCCTTCCAATAAGAAGCACGAGCAGACGTAAAGGAAGTACTGGTTATCAAAATAGCGAACTTCAGTCAACAAAGAACATTGATAAAGTGGGATGACATAGTGTGCTGCGAAAGACCACTTGGTTGGATATCTGGCGTGTATCAGATTCCTGGTTCACTTTGCCTGCAACACCTTACCAACCGGACAAACGTTCATGTATGAGACAGAAGTAAGATACCTTCTCCTGCCAACTGTCTGCTAAATGAAAGTTTTCTTCAGCTGCTCTCCTAAAACATTTATCACTGGCTTCCCACGCTGATACTGTGACCAGGGGGTTTTCAACGCAATTACGGAGTTTGTCATTGTTCACTGCTGTAAACATCTATACAAAAAGTAGACTATCTTTTGCTCAAAGGTAGAAAGAAGCTGTCCATTGTCACAGGTTAAATCGTGCCTGCTTCGCACAACCCTTGACTAGCAGCTGAGAGTGGATCTTATGAATCAACTGAAGTTCCGTTTAAACTGTCCTCCGTTTAGACATAATCACCTTCTCAAATTCCGCCAAGCAGGCCATCAGGAAACTAACTGTTTCCTAGGAAAAACAAATAGGAGAGGCTTGCTATAAATATACAGAGACCGGTAAAGCAGCGTAGAATTCGATGCTGACCGACTTCTAAGGCCAGTTAATTATAATTTTATTCATCTATTCCCCTCTTAGATTCATATACTTATTTCAGCGGTCCTACAGTTTATCTACACCTCGTAAAAGAACTCGGAATGTTGGGCCTCCAACCAGGCCTTTCACAACACCCTATGTATGTGTGTGTCTGTACGTGTGTGTGTGTGTGTGTGTGTGTGTAGATGCATGTATGTATGTATGTATGCAGATAGACATACATATGTGTGTATGTATGCGTGTATTATTTACATTCTCATTACACGAAAGGCGATCATTTCTAAAACAATTCTTATTTTTATTTACTCTTTAACCAATAACTAACCACTTCTCGATTGCATTTATGCATTATTAGTTTTTCGGATTTTTTTTTTCTCGTATGTTTAAACAAACATTTTACGTCTTCTTTTTTCCTCTCCTTTCCTTTAATATATTTGATATTATTAGTGAATGAAAACAGAGAAAAAAAAATAGTGACTCAACTGAATGAGAGATAGAATTTATTG
>NC_142928.1:90569791-90577291 GCF_046866305.1 Octopus bimaculoides
TTAGATTTTATCCCTAATATTATTATCATTATTATTATTATATATATATATATACATATATATATATATATATATATATATATATATATATATATATATATATATATATATATATATATATATATATGTATTTCTCCATTTTGTGTTTACTTTAAATTTGATTCCTGATAAACTCATGTATATCATTGTCCTTGCCTGTAACGTATGAGCATAATATGCTTTCTTACCTTTGCCTAGGGTTAACATAAGTAATTATGCTGGTAGTAAAGCGGATATATATATATACATGTATGTATGAATGTATGTATGTATGTATGTATGTATGTAAGTATGTATGTATGTATACGCAAACACAGGCACAAGGAGGGAGAAAGAATATCTATGTAATTACTCGTCTGTGAGTATACGTGTACCTGCGTGAGTGTGTTTGTATGTGTTATGTGTTATGTGCTATGTGCGTATATATATATAGTTCCGTATGTTTAGGTTTTGTACTTGCCCTGTTATGAATAAAATGTCGGTTATGATATATAGGCGGTTATGATACAGAAAACGGATGACGAACGTTGAAAGGTAAGGTAAAGCGCGTGTCTTCAAACGATATGATTTAGGCACAAGGTCAATAGTTTTGAAGGGAGTGGGTTAGTTCTTATCATCGGTTCCAGTATTTGACTGATTCTTTATTTTAGCGACCCAGGAGGGATTAAAGGTTGAGCTGAACTATACGCTATTTGAACTCAAAACGTAAAGAGTCGAAACAAATACTGCAAGTATTTTACCCAATGCTCTAACGATTCCACCTGCACGCCATCTGCTGGAGAAAAATGTTGACTATATAGAACTGGACGAAAATTTTATTCTGAACTATATGTACATAAGTATTTTGATTTTCTCAGTAATGTTATCAATGAAAACGTACACACGGCGAGGGAATCTTATCGCATTTGCTCGACCTGCTGACTAGAAATAGCTATCAAATCTCATTTAAATTACCCCTTACTGGCTTTTTATAAACTAAGACTCATCGAATAACGCATTTTTATTATCACTAAGACAAGCAAAATAAATAAATGAATGACATATGATCACAGACTGCAACCCTATTGATCAGAAGTTTATTTATTTATTATTTAATTTGTACCTTAAGAAAGTCATTATGTCGATAATAAACACACGCACCGGTTCTATTGAACTTATTATTAGTCAGTTCAACGCGGCAAGCTAACAGAATCGTTAGCACGAGGAGCACAATGCTTAGCGGCATTTCGTCCGTATTCTTGTACTGAGTTCAAATTCCGCCATGGTCGACTTTACCTTTCATCCTTTCTGGGTCGCTCAAATACGTACCACTGGGGTCGATGCAATCGTCTTACCCACTTTCCCGAAATTGCTGACCTTGTGCCAAAATTTGAAACCATTATTAACCAGTTTGTTAAGACATAACCAAGTAACTAATCGGTCGTTTTATTAATTGTTCGGTCAAGTAATCAATCAACCAAGCTTGTCCTTTCGTCGCCATCCGCGACCTCATCAAAGATATGCGCTCTCGACTCCAGGTCTACTTCAAGTTGTTATGTTGTTTGATTGTATCGTTTTGTTTTGTTTAGTGCTCACGTGGAGTTAAACAACAATATTTAGGCAGATAATACAAACTTAAATCGACCTACTTTCATTTTCAAGTAGGTTTTCGTGTTGGCTGATTTCACCACTTCTTTTAAAGTATTTATCTAAAATTACGAAATGTATTTTTGGCCGAACAATTAATTTCGTGGCACGCACAACTTTATAAGAACAACTTTGTATATCGACGGTGCGACTATCTGTGACAAAGGGATTCCTGTGTGTTTGACATTTATACTCGACTGACCTTCTTTTCTACTTTTATCCGTAAAATATATGGAATTTAATTGCATGCGAATTTTTCTGGTGTGTGTATGTATGCCTGCATATATGTGTGCGTGTGTGTCTCTGTGTGTGTCTGTGTGTATTTGTGTATCTATGTGTGTCTCTATGTGTGTGTTTGCGTGTGTCTTTGTGAGTGTGAGCGTGTTTTTGCGTGTATCCATATGAATGTGTTCAACACGCGTTCACGACACATACACTAATAATGTATGCGTGGCGTTTGAATGTTTGCACGTTTGTTATGTGCATACATAAATGTAAATTATAAACACACGCACACGTGTATATATGTATACACATACACATTACTTGTTAGGTGTGCGTTTGTTTCAGATATCGAACGATTTCAAAGTGTAAATTTTTACTTCAACAAAGGAAGCAACTCTTTTTATACTTCTTTAAGTACAGGAGTCCTCGATAAGTCATTTGCCAAAAGTATGCCAAGAATCAAAGTTGTCAATAACCGATTCAGACTGCCAAATTATCTTGAGAATATTGTGCAGCATTCACGAAATTTAATTTTGAAATATTGCGACTAATGTTACATGTTCAAAGAGACTGGTTATTTTATTATTTGTTCAATATTCGTTTATCTTATAATTAGGTTTCTGCTCTTCAGTCTACTGTGAGAAGGAATGGAATGTTAATATTCAAGAAATGAAGGTAAAAGATATAAAAAAATGGTTCACAATCTTTTTTTACTTCGTGTCATACTGGCGCACGTCACATCGAGATAGTAGTGCCGACCTAAGGTATCGATACACTGCGTAGTTGTCCGGGGACCTGACGGGTCAGGGAATCCAATGCTAATACAAAAATACTGTGTATTTAGAAATAATATATTTCTAAATCTGTCAAGAGATATTTATGCAGTAGTGATACGATGAAGTAGTTGAATGCTGTCAACTTAATGTGACAGGCCCCTGAAGGGAATAATACTACTGTTGGTTAGACCTAGGAAGCTGCACCGCCTTGACACATTTCCTGTGTAGTATTATTCCCTTCAGGGGACTGTCATATATATATATATATATATATATATATATATATATACATACATAAATAAATGAATATATGTATACATATATATTATATATATATATTATATAGATATATACATATATGAACATATAAATATATATATATTTATATATATATATATATATATATGCATATATGTATATATATGCGTGTGTGTGTGTGTATGCTTGTGTGTGTGTGTGTGTGAGTGTGTGTGTGTGTGTGTGTGTGTGTGTGTGTGTGTGTGTGTGTGTGTGTGTGTGTGTGTGTGTGTGTGTGTGTGTGTGTGTCGATTTGTATCACCGAAAGTGGACAAAATTCATTAAATGAATTTAGCCAACTGATATGAAAAATTAAAAATTTTTTATATCAATTTTATATATATTATATATTTGTAAATTTATTGTTCCGTTTGTATTGTGTCTCGGGCTTCAAACTTTTACAAATACATTCGTCTCTAAAGTCATTACTAAGTATATTGAGGTTAAGCAGTATTGATTAATCATCATTCTATTGCGATTGATTTCTTTTTTTATTTGTGCCGACAGAAATCTTCCATCCACGTTCTAATTAATGTCAAAATTGGCGTCATGTATATGGCAATTGTTTTAGTAATTTTTGTATGTGATCAGCCATTTCTGTGTCAATGACCAGGTTGTAGATGTAGAATGAAATATCTTTTGACGCATCAGGGTATATAGTACTATCACCAGAAAGTGTGACTATGACAGTGTATGAGTATTTTAAATGGTTATCATCACTTTTCATGGTGTAATTGTTTCACTTTCTAAACAGAATCTTAGATCAAATCACTTGCCAAACATGTCCAAATCCGGCAGTATGAAAATCATTTTATTGAAACGAAATTTTTGAAACTGAGACATAACTTTGCATATAAAATACAAAACTTGCCCAAATAGTTTTTATTTTTATCCCTAAACCATCAATAAGGCTTTTATGTCTCTCTACTGAAAGCGTTTACTTTCGTTGTCGTTTTCTCTTCCTCATTCACCCAATGCTTTGTGAAACATAAAACTATTGATCAACTAATAAAACTCACAAATCACTTTTTTCTCCAGGTTATTACTCTAAACTTTCGAATTCTTTAGATATGCATGACGCTTTGTCAATCAATTTTCCAGACATTTCGTGCAACCTGTTCTTGTGTGTGTGTGTGTGTGTGTGTGTGTGTGTGTGTGTAATAATAATAATAATAATAATAATAATGATCGCAAAACACTTTCAATACAGTAAACCATAAGAGTATCACAGCAAAGCACAGCACGTACCCAAGGCACACAGAGCTGCGATCGGTAGTGAAGTGAAAGCACGCTATAAAAATAAAACTACTGAATAATAATAATAATAATAATAATAATAATAATAATAATAATAATAATAATAATAATAATAATTATTATTATTATTATTATTATTATTATTATTATTATTATTATTATTATTATTATTATTATTATTATTATTATAATGACGATGTTTTCAATAATAATAATAATTGATGGAGGAAACGGGAGGTAGATTTAGTACTAGTCTTCATTCAGTACGACGATCGTTTCGGCCCATCCTGCAACTGTCCGTATTGGCTAGGATTTTGTGCATCTAATTGGGCTGCATCAAAGATTAGTGCTAAATCTATCTTCCGTTTCTTTCATTAATTATTATTATCTCAACTAACACTGCGGAATTCCTGACGTAGATCCAGTGAAAATATACCTTAACCGTAGATGACATCGGATAGCCCAAATTTTGAACGTGCTTTTCTCAACTCACTAATTCACATATACCCATTAGTCCATAGAATTATATATACGTATGTGTGTATATATATATATATATATATATATATATATATATATATATATGTGTGTGTGTGTGTGTGTGTGTGTGTGTGTGTGTGTGTGTGTGTGTGTGTGTGTGTGTGTGTGTGTGTGTGTGTGTGTGTATGTGTGTGTGTGTGTGTGTGTATGTGTGTGTGTGTTGTGTTATAACTGATTTATCTTCACAGATGATTGTCGTCTCTGAGCTTACTCTTCGTTGTCAATGCCATTTTTGACATTTTGTCTATGACGTCGTAGATGACTATTCAGTCTCGCTGCAGATCTACATGTTTTGAAGCCTCAGTGTGTGACGAAAGTCGTGACGAAAGTCGTGACGAAAGTCGTGACTTCCATTGGATTTAGTGGATCACTTTGTGAGAAATGAACCCTGTGAACCTCCATGTCTCTTCAGACTTGAAATTGATTTGCAAGGTTTTTCACATGCTACCCACATCGAATCACCTGGCCTAGGAGGAAAGTTATTGCATACAATTGATCTTTCATAAGATTTCAGATAGTTGACATACCCAGCCTTGGAAAGGAGTACGCGGTCACATGCTTCACACTTTCAACATTTTATATTCCCACTGAGAGTCTGATGACAGCCCCTCCGAAACCAGTGCTTTAGGCCTTCGAGCTCAAGGCGACCCTCTTCAAAGATTTACCACCTTCTCTTATACTCTTTCTCCACTCAGCTCTTTCTGAAACTAATTCTTCTCAGTTTCTTGAGGTTGCCTTTTATGCAGTCTTTGTATCTTTTTGTGGTTTGCGATGACAAGGCTTTCCAGTACACAGCTCACCGTATAGTAGCTGCTTTGAAATCCTACAATCTTCCATACGGAGAATATGGCCCGCCCAACGCATCTGAGTAGATATGATGGGTGATTGAAGGCAGAACCGTTACCACACCGGACAAAATGCTTAGCGGCATTTCCTCCGGCTTTCTGTTCTGAGTTGAGTTCCAATTCCAAAGAGGCTGGCTTTGCCTTTCATCATTTCGCCTTCGATGAAATAAGTATCAGCTAAGTACTAGGTGGAAGTAATTGCCGACCAGGTTCTAGATCTTGTGTCTATAGCAGAGAGAATTATTAGTATGATCACAATCATGATCACATTTATCATTATCGTTGTATCTTACCTAGTTTAATGAATATCGCTCCTGTTTCGAGTTAAGATGTGTAATCTCTTTAATACAAGTTAGATACTTTATTTCTGTCTTGTATTGGATATGTGCTACATATAAAGCTGGGAAGTTAAGTGGAAAAACATTTTTAGATATAACTACTTTTTAATTTTTTATTTGTCTGCATTCGCTAGAGAAAGCTATGGGACTGTGGCAACGTACCCCTCGAAGGAAATAACTTAAAATCAATAAATCTGCACAGAAACCAAAGAAAAATAGAAAGAACAAGAATATCTAATTGCATCGCACGCGCGTGCGTACACACACGCAATTTGAAAAGAGAAAAGAGAAATGACATCTCCATGAACAATGACACAAGTGCGAAGAAAACTCCATGCACTTTTGGCAAGAAGAACAGCAGCAACAATAACGACGTCATCGTTACTCACACATCATTTGTACGAACGAAAGTATTTTAGATAACATTAATAGCAATAGACACACTAAGAAGCAGGTTCAGGAGATGGAATGAGTTCAGTCATAATAGGAGAAGCGGCAGCAAACAGCATATCTCAAAGATTGCGTCTGCATGCCTTATGAATTTATCGATGTAATCGACTTAGCCCTTCCCCGAAACTGCTGGCATTCTGACAAAATTTGAAATCATTATCATCATTTCTTTTTCTTTCTAACTCAGGTTTTTTGTTGGAACTCCTGGTGTCTTGCATGTATAACGACCTTGATAACTGCAGCCTACAATACCATGCAATCTGTTCTTTTCAACTAATACTTTCCTGATTATTCTGGCGCTGTCAAGGAGGCAAACCTCTTGTGACAGTTCTACTGGACACTCTATTCTAATTTCCGTTTTATTCCTCTTGATACCTTCTGATACAGTCTCACACCATAATCATCAAAATCATTATTATTATCATCATACTTATTATTATTTTTTCTCTTAGTATCGTATACTATGTACACTTCCCTTTTAATGTACACCGTGTATACTTTACCTTCCATTTTTTATCATTCCATTATATATAAACTCCCACACTTTATGTCTGTCTTTGTATTGTCCCCGTCATCCTCGTGGAAAATAAAAGAAAGGCGAGCTGGCAGATTCGTTAGCACGCTGGACGAAATGCTTAGCGGTATTTTGCCCGTCGCTACGTTCTGAGTTCAAAATTCCACCGAGGTCGACTTTGCCTTTCATCCTTTCGTGGTCGATAAATTAAGTACCAGTGAAATTCAGGGGTTGATGAAATCGACTAGTCCCCTCCCCCAAAGCTTCGGGCCTTGTGCCTATAATAGAAAGGATTGTTGTTGCTTCTGCTGCTACTGCTGTTGATGTTGTTGTCTTTGTTGTTGTTACCATCTGTAGCAACTTTACTTGCCATTGGAAGAAATGTAGAAATTGCAATGCAATATTTGATTACGATTATTTACGTCCTGAGTCACACGGATATGGATTTGGCCTTTCATTTTCAACTGGGACCAAATGTAGTAACGTCTCTAGAGTTCCGAGCAGAAACTCCACCGAGGAGTTGAATGATAAAAGGTTTCGTTTCAACCATCAGATCGAGATAAATTAAAACTCTGCAAATTCCAAAATAACTT
>NC_142928.1:90582291-90599791 GCF_046866305.1 Octopus bimaculoides
GAAGCCTTGGCTAAAGAGGAAGGCACCCGTCTTTTGCCATAGCCACCAGACAGGGAAAAATTCCCTCCCTTCCCGGCTAAAGGAAGGAGGTGGGTGATCTTCACAATGTACTCGGATGGTAGCCGGATTCGTCCTACACGTGACAATAACTGTTCGACAAAGCTCCACCAGTCAGCAATGCGCGGATACTGTACAAGAACACGCAGAACGGTTTGATCGCTCCGCGTGCTTCTCCGGCAAGCCCGACTGACTGCACGCCAATGCCTGTAGCTTATCTCGGACTGGCAGTGCCCCTCCCCGGTAGCACAGCCATGCCAGGAATTTCTGGAAGTTATCTATAGTTCTCGGGTCGAAAGTCCACCGGAAGAGACCAGCTACTTGATCCCGCTCGACACGCAGGACCTCTCCGAGTATATCGCCGCTGTTGCCCTCCACTAATCCCCTATAGAACTCCAAGGTGGAACTTCCACCGACTACATTGCCCGACTCGCCAAGGGCTGAGAGCGCTTGGAGACACTTTAGGTGCCAAGCGCCCTACCTCGATCTACGCTTGATCCAAGACTGTAGCTCTGTCAAGGAGACGAGCTGTGGAAAAGCGAGTTCGAAAAGCGGCGACCACCCCCGCTCACCGTGAAGGTATCGCTGGAGATGTCGCAGCCTCAGCGCATGTCTGCGCATTCTCAGCCACGGCGTGCCCAGTCCTCCACGGAACTGACAGCAAATGGACCATCTGACAAGCTGACCATCAGGAAGCGGAGAAGCAAACGCACCAGCCCGTTCAACCACGACAGTCAGGCGGTAGTATATGACGGATGCGATATACACATTCACCAGTAATATTAATAATAGACAAAGAGTGTAAGATCATAGATCTTGCAATTTTTTTTATGATAGCAGAGTTGATACCTGAAACTGAAAAGAATTGAGAAACATTAGGATCTAGCCAAAGAGCTGAGGAGACTGTGGAAGATTAAGACAGCAATTATTTCTCTGCTGATTGGTGCACATAGCACGACACCCAAAAAGATACATAAAAGACTGAAATTGAAAATCAAATTGTCGACCTTCAGAAAAGTACCATAGTATATTCTGCAAGAATCCTAAGGAAAATACTCGAAACTTGAGGAGACTTTTTGTCACGTAACCTCAAGATAAAATACTTCATAGCTAAATTAGCATGAACTAGCGTAATGATGATAATAATAATTTCTTTTACTTTTACTTGTTTCAGTCATTTGACTGTGGCCTTGCTGGAGCACTACATTTTCCTTGTGGGGCGCTTGAAAGCTTCGAGTAATGTGTATTGTGTAGTGTTTTTCGAGGCATATAGGCAAAGCAAACTCAAGCATAGTTCGCAGCTTCATAATTTCTAGCTACACCGCAGACAAAACTTCCTCAGTTCTAGATCATTGTTACCGATTGTTGATGGGTAGTGGCTCGGCCGATATATTACACTATTCGTCAATAATATTCAGATATTAATTCAGTTAGGAATTATGTGTATCTTATCAACCAGATCCTTGCAATAATTAAAAGGAAAAAAAAAACGCAAAGTCGACGTAGTTGCTGATCTGTCTGATCAAGTTATGTAAGTATACATTGTTGATATTCTCTTGTATTATTATATTAGTTTCAATTATTCGACCAAGACCTTGAACAGTATTAGTCGATTACATAGACCTAAATAATTTATCCTGTAGTTATTTCATCCTTCACGCGAGACATGAAATGCAAAGAGAACATTGATAAAAAAAAAAGTGCGAAACTAGATTAGTCATACATACATTTATTTGATCTAACCTTAGGCTTGACAGCAAAATTCACCTTGGCACGCAAAAGCCTATGGTCAGTCCAGCACTTTGCATCACGCATCACTCGTGCAATAGCAAAGTCCCTAGTATCTCGTTTCCTGGTGAGGATGTAATCAATAAGATGCCATTCTTAGAATCAGGATGCATCCATGTAGTTTTATACTTATTCTTTAGTTGAAACATTGTATTCGTGACACACAAGTCCAACTCTACGCACATTTGTAACAGTAGTAAACTATTATTGCTGGAACGCCCAATCCCATGCTTTCTTAACACACCCCAAGTTTCCGAATCTGCACCAACGCGAGCATTAAAATCAACTAAAATCAACTTTGTCATCATGGGGAATACTGTATATAATCTTTGTAAGTGATAGATCAAAGGCAAGTTTACAGTTTTATATTTAAGAGATGGGGAATTATGTACATTATTTACATTTGACGGATATTTGCCATCTTGTTTGTTGTTAACATCCTCTGATGAATTCATAGTTGGAACATATGCACTTATAAGTGTTGCATAGTGACCTTTTCTTAATGGAAGTTTTAAATACATCAAACGATCAGAATGAACACATGGTATTTACTCAAGTTTTTAAACCAGAGTGGTTTTGATTGCAAATCCCACTCCTGGTTCTCTCTTATAGGTCTCCTCTCTATCGCTCCAAAATAAATGAAACCCAGCAGATCTCTCTACGAAATTCCCCCTTCCATGAAATCTTGTTTCGACTAACGCTACAACATCCATATCATATTGCTGTAACTCTTTTGCAACAAGCGTGGATCTTTTCTCCGGACGAGATTTCAGACAATCATTGTCTAATAACGTTCGAACATTCCAATATCCTATATTCATAGGCTTGCATCTTAACCTGAATTTACGCACAGTTGCAGGATGACGTCCGGATCCAGGCTGTGGTGCCCTGGGATACCTACCGGACCAGACCACAGAACAAAATGTTCCAGGGCACTTTTTGCCATTTGCTTCAGCGTCAATATCCACTTTCATTGTTTAGTTTGCCTTTTTAAGCTTCAGCCAGCCATGTACATACAAGATGTCCATTTCTTTTTCCTCTCCAGCAATACCTGTGCTTGACACTTTTTATAGTGAGGAAAAGTTTTGCACAGCAACCATTCCCACTCTCTAAACTAGAAAGTATGATCCAAAAAGTAGAGCAAGTTGACATCCTCGGGTGCATTTGAAGTTGCAGGTTTTATATCTGAGAGTCCTTCTCTCAGTATTTGCCCAACCAAAGGCTATCTACAAGACAGCAGTGAAGTATTTAAATTCAGAGTTATTTTCTCCTAGATAGACTGCCTTTGCCATGGCTTGGGAAAACAGAGGAGTTCTATCCACCCATCATCTATTTATTAAGAAAAAAGATTAAAATATAAAAAGAAATTAAAAATTAAAAAGTGAGGTAAAATTGACTAAAATTAAGAATAAAATTGATATAAAATATATACAATTTAAAACACAATATACAAAATGCACACACACAGGTTGAAATACAATATATATAACATACACACACAGTTTAAAATGCAATATATACAATACACACACACACACACGCACACAAACACCCCATACGCACGTCCACAAACACACGTTATTGAATGGCCGTTGACTACGCTGTAGTTCCTCCGCCCTTTGACTGGTCTTATTTTTTCCCGCAGGGTGTCCAACAAGCACCCACCTCACCAAGCAAGCCTGTACTGGACTACATGGTACCAGTAGCACTCAAGAACGACCTGACATACATACATACATACATACATACATACATACATACATACATACATACATACATGCATACATACATACATACATACATACATACATACAAACGAACTATATAGACAGAGATATAAAGTGTATGTTACAATGCTTTTTACTGCAATACAGTAATCGTTATTAAATATATTCTTATATTCATTTGAATTGCAAATAGTACCTAAGCCGATAGTTTACAATGTGTTCTTTAACTTATGGAAGTCTTTGGGGCACACGAATCCAATTAGATTTACCGTCAAAACAAGCTGTTTCTTATCAATAGCTTTCCAAACTTTTAATTTCTTAAGTGCTAAAGCTAAGATCATTCTCAGAAAGCAAATAGCGAAACACGTGAATAATAAAAGATTATTCTTCAGCGGGCATCTTCTATTGCATTACGTATTAATAGGATATTGTTGGCAAACAGGGACATATTTGTGAAAGTAACTGTCTGGCCAATTGTTTTTCATTGGCATCAAAGCCTCATATTTACAAAGAAAGAGAAAGGTTGTCAGTTTTGCGTTCTTTAGTATCTATCTATGTCATTTGTGACTTAAAGACAGTGAAATACTAACAATCAGAAATAGAATCTATCTCACGGCTCAGTTCGCCAGAAGCTTATATTTTACTTTGTGTCATTCTTGATGAGCTGAGCTTTGGTACTTTCTAGAACCTGCGATAGAATCTGAGGCAGAATGTGCGAAGAATCGGACAAAATATCTTTCGGTATATGGTTACGCTTTTTTATGTTTGGATTTAAATACCACGGTGGTTGACTTTGGCTATAATCCATCTAAGTAAAGTATTTGAGTAAAGTTTTGTAGCTGTGTCGTTGCAACACGATGAAAGAAGTTTGTTAACGAGGTATCAGAACTTTGTTTGTACTTATAACGTATGGAGTATGTGTATGAATCCGTATATATGTGGATTATTATGTTTACTTGTTATTCCGGTACGTGCACAAACAATTGTTTACAATTTCAGTCAGCAGTTCTACGCTGCTTGCCTTTGGCATTATAAACTTAAAAACCACATGTAGGCGATCTCTGACGAATCGTAAGAAACACAAAGCCAGTAAGGTCTTCCCTCGTTTCCAGCTATCTAAGCCGATATGATTCTACCACAGAGAATAATTTTGCCGCGAGACTAAATATATATTTATTAAACATATGGGTGTGACTTTGCATTTTTTCTGGTGTACGCATATCTTTTGCAGAGCACACACAAATGTGTGTGTATATATATATGAATATATGTGCGTGTATGCATGCATATATATGAATATATATATATGCAAGTATAAATAAATATTTATGTAAATACATATATAAATAATAAATATGTGTGTATATTTATGTCTGTGTGTGGCATGTGTATGTGTGTGTAGGAAAAATTTTATCATCATTAATTGTGACTAATGGTGACGAAGCACCTATATTGCAAGAAATAAGAGTTAAAAACTCATAATGTTGCATGAATAGCGCAATACATATACACTGGCAAGGGAGATAACCGCACCTATGAGCGACACAAGACTATTCAATCGTTCGCCAGTTTGCCTAAATCGGCCTGTCGGTATATATATATATATTTACCACAAATCATATATTGTGCACTTCATACAACATTAAGACCTTTTAACTCTTATTTCTTGCAATATGGGTGTTTCGGCAACCCCATTCATAATTAGTGAGGATAATGTTTTTCTTTTATGGCATTATACCGCGCCTAACTGTATAAATTAATTGTTATATATGTATGCATATATGCATGTATGTATATATATATATATATATTTATTTATTTATTTATGTGTTTCAGCCAAGTGGCTGCGGTCATGCTGGTGCACCACCGTGATTTTCACGTTCCCTGCATGGCTCTTCTCCCCCACCTGACATGGTCCAATCAAGAGTTTTGATGGCACATCTGGTGTATAAGACAATTTGACACAGCTGCCCTAAACTGCGTCTCATTACGAGCCATTGGTTCGTCTGGTATCGTGGAGAGGAAAGCGTCAAGTTTTGTCTTGAAGACCTCCGCATCCATGTCTTGCATGTCTCTCAAATGTTTTGGCAGGGCATTGAAGAGCTGAGGTCCTCTGAAACCGAGGCTGCTGCAGTATCTCGTTCTTATGTGAGATGCAGTGGACGGTACCTTTGGCACCATGCAGTGGCGACCCGTGCGGGCATTCCTGTAGTACTTGATACCAAAGTTTGGCACCAGTCCTTCCAGTATTTTCCATATGTATATTATTACATATCTCTCCCGCCTGCGCTCCAGTGAGTAGAGACCTAGTGCCTTCAGTCGCTCCCTGTAGTTCATCTGTTGGACTGTGGCGATCTTTTTTGTATAGTGCCGCTGAATTGCTTCGAGTTCTGCTGTCCGCTTAACACTGTGTGGTGACCACAACTGAGAGCAATAGTCTAGGCGGCTCAGAACAAATGTCTTCCATAGAATCAACATGACTTTTTTGATCCCTTGTACGGAAAGTCCTCAGTATCCACCCTGCCAGTTGTCTGCACTTTGCTGTCAACTTCACAATGTGCATGTGAAATGATGCATCACTACACATGTTGATGCCCAGATCTCTTACTGTTTGTGGTTCTGGGATTGCAGTACCTCCAGGCCCTGTGTATGCCAGTTGGGAGGTACTTGTGGTCTTGTAGCGCAGTACTTGAAATTTTTTTGCATTGAACTGCATATTATTTTGCTCTGCCCACTCATATATTGCATTTAGGTCATTCTGCAGGCTTACAATATCATCAGGATTCTTTATTGCCTGAGATATCTTTGTGTCATCAGCATAGCTAGTGACAGTGGCTCTCCGAGTGACCGTGGGCATGTCCAGAAGGGCCACTATGAACAGTAGTGGCCCCAGAACAGTTCCCTGTGGAACACCGCTCAATATTTGTGTTTCCCTAGATAGTTCTCCATTGGCTGCAACTGTCTGACTTCTACCATTCAGGAAGTCATGCAGCCACTCTCCTAATTTACCAGCTATGCCAAGGTTTCGCAGCTTGTGACATATCAAGCCATGATCAACTTTGTCAAAAGCTTTTGCAAAGTCGAGATATATCACATCAACATTTGAATGGTCAAGTAGCTGCTTCAGGACCCAGTCATAATGCTGCAAGAGCTGCGTGAGGCAGCTTCTACCTGGACGGAAACCATGCTGGGTCTCATTCAGCAAGTCATTTTCTTCTAGGAACGCAATCAATCTCCTTCTGACAATTCGTTCCATGACTTTGCTAATATGTGAAGTCAGAGAGATGGGCCTGTAGTTTCCAGCCTCTGCTCTGCTTCCACCTTTATGGATAGGACATATGGTGCCTTCCTTCAGCTTTTTTGGGAAGTTTACCATTTGCAAGGAAACTCTGGAAGAGTATCCGGAGTGGTCCTGCTAATTCTTGTTTACACGACTTTAAGAGGACAGCTGGGAAACCATCGGGGCCAGTTGCCGAATTTGAGCTCATTTCATTTATGGCAGCTATCACATCTTCCTCTTCAATGTCGATGTAGGTAATGGATGCAGTCCCCTTCTGCTGAGTGCTATTGTCAAAGAAATCAGCTGGGTTCTTTATCTGCATGTGACTCAGAGGAGAGGTGAAGACACTCTTGAATTGTGTATTGAGCACTTCACTTATCCATGTGGGATCTGCAGTCAGTGAGCCATTAGGCAGGAACAGGGGTCCTATCTTATACTGCACCGTAGCAGTCTCCTTTGCAAATCTATAGAAAGCCTTGTGGTTTGTTTTTATGCTTTCTACTGCTCTCTTTTCCTTCTCTGCTCTCTCCTTTTCATGGGAGAGTTTAATTTTGTTTTCTATTTCTAACCGTGTTAGTTTTAATTTAGCCCTTTTCCTATCCTCCAGTTCTCTATTTAACTGGTTTGAGACCTTTGTTTTGTGTCTCATAAGGATTTTTCTGTCTCTAGGAATTCTATTGGCATGTTTGCTGGTCTTTCTATATGACACATATTTGGTGCATATGTCTTGTATGGTTGACATAAAATGACTTAGTTTGAAGTCATTGTCTTGTATAGAAAGGCTGTCATGCCAGTTTTGATTTCGAATCTCTCTGCGAATTGACTTCCAGTCCGCCCCGTGGAAATTCAGGTTGGATATTGCTTGAGTCCTCCTGGTGGGGTGGGTGTCAGTGGGTTGTCTAGGACCATACATAGTTAATTCTATAATGTTATGATCTGAGAGAGATGTGGGCGTTATTTTCACATTATGGATTAGGCTCACATTGTTTGTGAAGCAGAGATCCAAATTATTGCTTCCCCTGGTTGGTTGGAGTATCACTTGTTCCATGAACAGCATGTTGGATAGTTCTAGCAATGATTTTGCCTGGCTTTGTTCATGCAGTGACATCCCAGAGAGGATGTGACCTTCAGGCCATTTAATATTTGGGAGGTTAAAGTCGCCTAGGAAAAGTATATTGATGTGTTGGTCCAGATTTGTCAGGACCTCTTCTATGCATCTGAGGCTGTCCTCAAATTTACCTTCCTGCTTTGCGGTATTTGGTGGACGGTATGTTGAGCATACAACTACATCAATTTGTTTTATGTGTACTATTAAAGTATCACATACAGAGTTTGAGTGTGATAGTAGTAGTAGGGGTGTGACATCTTCTCGGATGTACATTGCAACTCCCCCATGACTTCTATCCCTTCTGTCTGTTCGGAGTACGGCATACTCTGGTATATTTATCTCCGCATCTGCTATATTAGGTGTTAGATGCGTTTCGGTAAGCACCATGCATATTGCTTGATTGCATGTTGCTAGGTCTTTCAGGTATAGGAACTTGTCTTTGCCGCCTGTTCGTAATAGGCCCTGGATATTCAGGAGGAATATGGGTGTGATATCTGTGCAGGGGTTCCTGGTGTTAGCGGTGGCCATCCCTGATCCATCATCTGTGGTGGTCTTGGACAATGGTTCGTGTGGCGTTGACTCTGTACCTTCTGCATCCACGTCAACTGTTGTACCATTTTCTGGGCCACGCTTAAAAAAGCTTAAAATATATATATATATATATATATATATATATATATATATATATATATATATATATATATATATATATATATATATATATATTATATATATGTGTGTGTGTATGTGCGTGTGCGTATGTGTGTGCGTATGTGTGTGCGCGGGGGGATGTAATCATTTTGTTATATCACATTTCTGCACGAGTAACTGTGAGAATGAATCATAGCTCAAAGACTGCTTATAATACATATCTATGTATGTATACAAATATATATGTATATATATATATATATATATATATATATATATATATATATATATATATATATATATATATATATATATATATATATATATATATATATATATATATGTATATATATATATATATATATATATATGCAAAAATGAATGTATGCATGTTTAAGCATGTATAAATATAGGTGTGTTTGGGTGTGTGCGTATGTGTATGTATGCATGTATGCATGTAAGTATGCATATACCTATGCTCTATGCACATTTGTTTGTTTACAAAATGGCGGCATTGATTAATTGCTTGCTTAGTAGATCGATCTTTAGTTTGATTGATTTTATATGTATGTAACGTCTTAAACTCAGCCATCTATTCACATCTAGTCAAATAACATTATAACAAGAACTTTCTGCAGCTCTACGTATTTGTTAGATTATTTTTGCTTCTTCCTGCTTCCTCTTCATCTTGAATCGTTTGCCATTCTGGCTTATTTACGATCTTTCATTTTTTTTTTCATTTTTTTATTTTATTTCGTTATTTCTATTAATTTTAGTTTTCTTTTCTCTTATTTCACTGTAGTCCTTCCCGAATCTTTTATTGCTTCTCTTACACGTACATATATACATGCATATATACATACATATACACACACACTCATACACACACATACATATATATATATACATATATACACATATATACATACATATATACACATATATATATGCATATATATATATATATATATATATATGTATGTATGCATATATATATATATATATATATATATATATATATATATATATACATACATACATGTGTATACACATACACACACACACACACATATATATATATATGAAAGAGAGAGGGAGAGAGGCTCGTTTTATTTTTGTCTCATTTGCCTTTTGTTTCTTCTTCGTATATTTTAAACTTTTTAATCATTT
The DNA here is from genome assembly GCF_046866305.1 of Octopus bimaculoides. Classification (NCBI taxonomy): domain Eukaryota; kingdom Metazoa; phylum Mollusca; class Cephalopoda; order Octopoda; family Octopodidae; genus Octopus; species Octopus bimaculoides. The sequence continues at coordinate 90,592,073 of NC_142928.1, forward strand.
TCATTCTTTTTACTTCCTTATTCCTTTTCTTTCCTATTTACTGTTTATCAATCAAATTTTTTACAAGCAATTACATAAATCTTTTCGGATAGTCATTAGTTAAATAGTAATCTAAGGGTTTTGTCAACAATGATTTTAAATTACAGGCAAGCATTTCTTTTTTTTTTTCTTTTCTTGCTAGGAAAGTGTTAGTCGATTACATTGCCCCGAGTATTCAGCTCGTTCTTATTTTATCCCCTCCTCACACACACACACACACACACACACACACACACACACACACACACAACGAAAGAACGAAAGGCAAAGTCGACATCGGTAGAATTTGAACTTAGAATGTAGAAGAAATCGCCACTAAGCATTTTGTCCGGCGCGCTAATGATTGAGCCAACTCTCCGTTTGGATCTTGCCAAGATAATGCTGATTCTCGATCATAATATCATCAGCAGCAGTCATCATCATCATCATCATCATCATCGTCGTTGTCGCTGTCGTCGTCGTCGTCGTCGTCGTCATCGTTGTTGTCGTTGTCATCGTAATGAATATCATTGCTGAAGTTTTGTTTTCGTCATAACTCTTGGCATTGTCAGTATAACAATTGCTCCTTTAATATTACAACGGACTCCACATGGATTAATGGAACCATTTGAAAGTCGGAACGATATTTGGCTATACATTCAGAGTTTACTTTTCATCCGTTGTGGATCGATAAAATAAAATACCAGTATAATAGTGGGGTTGATAAAATCGGTTAATCGCTTCCCCTCAATTCAGCTGGCCGTGTGCCTGTGGGCGTTATTACCATCATTGTTTAAATTTTTATTTCGTAATTAAATTGCTACGTGACAACAGATTCGGAGACAAATTTCAGTATCAATATAACCTATATATATATATATATATATATATATATATATATATATATATATATATATATTTCAATACGGAGCAAATAATTCGTGAAAGAATAATTTGCGAAGATATAATTGACTCTGTTATTAGCTAGTGTAACAATTTAGAAATGATAATAACAGAATCAATAATATAGGCGATTGCAGGCCCCCAAAAAATCATTAAATAGCTGAAAGATTAAAATTAATCAAAGGTCATACTAAGTATATCTACTTGCTGGAAATAACAGTCAAAACTCATTTGGCGATTTAAATAAGAGTTTTCACTGTTATTTCCAACAGGTAGACATACTTAGTATGTCCTTTGATTGATTATATATATATATATATATATATATATATATATATATATATATACAAGATACGAGGCGGGTTCATAATGGTGACTCAAACTAATAGGTATGCATTCTGAGTACTCAAATTAGTGTGCCACTAAAATTCCAGTTGAACTGCAGTTCAAGATGGGATTCTGTAACTCCTTTCGTAAATCGGCTGGAAGTGGCTTCCCCTTGAGTATAGATTAAAGCAGAAAAGGCAAACACCTTGACAAGACTTCCCAAGGCGTTTAATTTAGCTACATAATAAAAGGGTCTAGATAGTCTCTGAGAGCTTTTTCTAGAATATCCCGGCTATTATCGGAACCTCGATATCAGAGAGAGATAAGTTAACCATACATAACAGTGGAAGAATTTTTGCTCAACACGATGTTCTAATAGCTCGGATATTCTAGAAACAGCTCTCAGAGACAGTAAACTTTTTATTATATAGCTAGATTAAATGTCCTTGTCAAGTTTTGTCAAACTGTTTACCTTTTCCTTTTCTGCTTTAATATATGTATATAATATAGTAAAAAATATATATATTTTATAGTAAAAACTGCTATTCAGAGTTTCACGTTCCCGTTCGTCAGACAGTTGTGATCAAGAATGTGAGTAGCAGTTTTTGCCATCTTTAATAAAAAATGCATATTACTCTACCTTCGGTATTCGAGTACTATTTTTTCAAATTTGTTTTGCATTTAGCCACTTACTCATGTATATAAATCGTATACATATATAAATATCGTATCATATGTGTGTGTATGTGTGTGCGTGCGTGCGTGTGTGTGTGTATATATATCCCATCACATGATACATTTATATGTCTATATACTCAGACATACGTAAATATATATATATAGTGTGTGTATATATATGGTTGCTCGTTTGTGTATGTGTCTATGTATTGTTGCTAACCTAAAGTCAGTCCTAATGGAGGAGACGAATATTCCAGTGCATTGCATCCATATTTATCTCGTCTCCTGATGAGGAAGTAGGGTGACTAAGTGATGTAATAATCTTCCCATCGTAGACCTGTGTACACACACACACACACACACACACACACATATATATATATATATATATATATATATATAAGTCGACTGCAGGGTGAAGACCTCAGCATGTTTTCCTCATCAACCTCGGTCTAATATGGAGGCTGTGAATTTGGGCTTTAGGTCAGACTGGTTTGATGAGCCTATTCTACACCACTCTGTCAAACCGTGTCGGCTTCGCAAAGGGGTGCAGATTTTAAACTCTTACCAATGAGTAGTTAAGTCGATTACGTCGGCACCAGTACCTATTTTATCGATCTCGAAAGGAAGAGAAGCAAAGTCGAATTCGGCAGAATTTGAACTCAGAACACAAGGACGGACGAAATATTGCTATGCATTCCGCCCAGCGTGCTAATGATTCACCCAGTTCACCGCATATATTTTCGACGAACGTTTAGTTCAGAATTACAAATGTAAACGATAGAACCTCCTCTTTCGCAATACAAATCAAATTGTTGCACTTCTAAACGTTTTTTACTGAATTATATCTGTCGAAAATAATCACTAATTTCCTCGGATCCTAGTATTTGTTTCATGTAGTACATTGGTAAATAGCAAATTCGACCCACTAGGCTTCGAACGCGAAACTGCGCAGTATCGAATGAATAGTGATAAAATGAAGTCCAAAGTGCCTCCTGTTGCGCTAGCAAAGAGGTGTCTGCATTGATAACGTAATAGCTTTCTTTTTTCTTTTTTTCATTTTCGTTTTAATAATTCAATCTACTTAGCAAAAAAGCATCTTTGATACTAAGTCGTATACCAAATTAAAGAGAAACGTCCATGTACATTTAGTTTTTTTTAGAACGAGTTCCAGCACACAAACCCAACCTTATAAAGATATGAAAGAAAGGAAAAATTAAATCTTTTATTGCTTTTACAATTGAAACCATTCCTTTTCTCTTGCTTTGACTTATGTTAAATGGTGGGTTTCTTATCAACGATATATGTTTTCCTTCTTTTCTTATCACTTGAAATCACGCCAACGCGTGTTAAGTTGATTGTAATTGTCAGCTTTGAACTGACATTATTCTTAGTTGATAGAACAACAAAACGTAGCCAAGTCAATAGAGATTAATCGTAGAACACAAGTTCCCATATCCTTTTTGCTAAAATAGTCTATTCAAATTAACTGACGCTAGGTTTCCGAGTAGAGCTATCATAGAAACTTTAATATTAGTTGTTAGATGGGTGGGGTATATCATTTATTTTTCAATCAACAGACCAAATAAAACAAGCTAGACGGTTTGTGCAAATCGACTTACGAAGCCAACCAGGAATAAAGACAAAAAAACGAATTGGATTCATACAGACGCTTATGAATTAACAAATATCAAAGCAACATTATAAGTAAGCAGAACGAAAGATTGGCTAGTTGCACTGCATCAAGGAAGAAGAGTCAAAATAGATTATTTCTAAATAGATTCCATTGTGGAAGTATTATATATATTATTATGTTCAATCGGTTGAGGTTCTTTAAATGTGCATCATAAATTTCATGCCAATACTTTTCGTTTTTATCCCTCTTGTTCCACCAACCACTTTCATCATTGATAAATATATATCAGTAGTCCATAATCTTTTTGACTTCGTGGCACACTAGGGATCAAATGCGAAATTATTGGTACAGTTTGTATGAAAGGTATATAAAAAGACATGTCTCAAAGTTAAAATATTTGGAGCACAAATATATAAAAATATTGCTACCATGCATTTATTAATTGCATTTGAGAGCAAGAAAATTATGAATAATATATTTTCCAAAACGCTCAAACACTTATATAGATTTTCTAAAGCCTTAAATTATACTTTAAAAAGCGTTTGAAGTGCACTTACACATCACCTGTGGCACACCAGTCCTCAGTGGCACACCAGTCCTCAGTGGCACACCAGTCCTCAGTGGCACACCAGTCCTCAGTGGCACCCAAGTGGGGTGCCATTGATATAGTGTGACGCTAAGCCTTTCAAACATGACTTCTGCAATTGGCTGTAATGTTCGAGGCTCGTATAACTGAAACGTTTCGAGGCCACAAATTTCGTAGCAAAATTTCGCCGATTAAATTGAAGCCAATTTTGCGATCATACATACATACATGTGTGTGTGTGTGTGTGTGTGTGTGTGTGTGTGTGTGTGTGTGTGTGTGTGTTCGTATGCGTATGTGTGTGTGTGTGTCTATATGTATAATCGAATATGTATGCGCTTGTATTGCGTTATGTAATTCAACATGCAATAAGAGAACTCAATTCCTATAGCAGAGCGAAAATATATTATAGCAAACATAACTCAACCGTAGATATACAGCTACATACCTACATTTATGAATATATATATATATATATATATATATATATATATATATATATATATATATATATATATATATATATATGTATATATATATATATATATATATATATATATAATTGTGTCCGGGGAGGGTCATTCTGTTTTAAGGTCATGTAAATTAAGACACTCACCGGTTCGATTTCCACTTATTTACTTATTTTTTCTAAAATTTGGGTTGCTTCTTGCAACCTCTTCAAAGACTCTTTATTCTTTTACTCTTTTACTTAGGTTGCAAGACGCGATGACAATTTTTAAAAAATAAATAAGTAAATGAGTGGAAATCAAACTGATGAGTGTCTTAATTCATAAGGCATTAAAACAGAATGACTCTCCCCAGACACAATAAAATATGCTTCAACACCCGAATTCATATAAATAATCTTTCAAACCAGATACAAAAATTATATATTTATATATATATATATATATCCTACGTGAATATCCACTATCCACACCGCCCTTGCCAGAGCACTACCGTGGATCGTGCATTTGCTCCGCCGTCTCCCGTCTCCCGTTTCCCCTCACCTACCCCAGCACCCTACCTCTCCAACGCACCATTCTCCGAGCCTTCCGGCGACTCCAGTCCGACCCCTCCACTTCACACATCTTCCCTAACTGACCCCTCCCCTCCTTCAAACGAGCCCACAACTTACAAGACCTCTTGGTCCACAGCTTCTTCCTTAATCCAACTCCCTGACCCGGCTCCTTCACCTCCTCCCGCCCACGCAAGCGCACTTGCCCTTACCTCTCCAGCACCACTCTCTATGTTACGGATTAGGACCTAGCATCTTTCAGAAAAGATTGTCCTTTTAAAAACCAAAAAAATGTTACAGTTATCAAAAATTTGGACACAAATTTGCAGAACAAAAGTATGAAGGTCAAATGTAAAAAATTCTAAAGTGCTCTCAGCAGAAAATAAAACCGACTCCCAAATAAGGAAATGTGTACACATAAATGTAAATGGAGAAGATATTAAATTGCAACTGGATACTGGTAGTGACATTTCAATCATTAACACAGACACATGGAAGAAAATAGATCAACCTATGTTACGAAAAACAGCGAAAACTGCACGTAGCGTGACGGGTGACAAACTACACTTTGCAGGTGAAATGTGGAATAGTGTCACATTTCGAGGAAAAATATGGAAGGAGAAAGTTTCGTCGTAAAGAACGCAACTAATCTGTTTGGTACTGACTGGTTGGAGTTATTTGATTTATGGGATCTTCTAATAAGCCGGTACTGTAAAAAATTAAATGACTGTCCCACCAGTGAAAAAACTCAGCAGCTGCATTGAAGAAAATATTAATTAAAAACGTTATGTGTTATATTATTCACGAACTGCCTGTGACAGCGCATGATATAAAAATGAAATACGCTGAAGATAATTACATTACAAGAATAAAAGAAATGTTGAAAAATAAGCAAAATAAAAATACAAATTCGAATAATTTTCCACTATGCGATGATGTTTTAATGTACGCGCAACGAGTATTACAGGAATTCCACAGTAGATACCCAGGAATATGAGCTATGTATATTGGCCAACAAGGGACCAGGGCAGTGAAAATTGTGTAAAATCAGGTAGACGTTGTGCACATGCAACCAAAGCACCACCGAGAAATACCAATCGCGGCCTGGGACGTATCCTCCGTGGTCCAGGGTACATATCGACTACGCTGGACTAGTGAACGGCGCATACTATCTAATCATTGTTGATAGCAGTTCAAAGTGGCCAGAAGTATGCAGGTGCAATAAACCAACCACAAAGACAACAATAAAGTTCCTGTATGAATTATTTGCTCGATACGGTGCTCCAGATAATGGAACACAACTTTGGAGTCATGAATTCAAAACTTTCTGAAAAATACATGCGATAAAGCATTTCTACCCCGCCCTACCACCCAAGGTCAAACGGGCAGGTAGAAAGGCTCGTTGATACATTCAAGCAAGCATATATATGTATGTATGTATGTATTATACGCAGAGGAGAGAGAAGGAGAGAAACAGATATACAGAGCACAGCACAATGACGTAAAATTGCTCAAGCGCGCATTAAATTGTACATATTGGATATCATGTATGTTACTGTACGACATGTTTTCAATCTTTGTTGCCATACACACTTGCACACGTGTACGTGCATACAACACACATACGCACACACACGCACACGCCTGCATATACACCACTCATACGTATAGGCTTGAATTAATGCAGTAATGTCTACGTGTATCACACCTGACTGGATAGGAATGACAGCTATATCTCCTTCAAGTCACACTTTACTCTCTTTTAAGACAAAAGATGCTAAATGATCATTGCTCAACATTTTTGATCACAGCTTTGATCGACCAGATCTAATTTGCTTTGGTGCCGAGCCACAACGAGAAGGACTACAGCATACAGACACAATAGTACACATAGAGACGTTACACATATTGAAAAACGCAATAGCTAGCTAAATGGACAGATGAATGGATTGGTAGTCGGACAAACAAACCGACGAACAGACATACAGACTGACATTCAGATATTCTTGCAAACAGACAGACTGGCACACAGATTGATAGGTGTTCAACAGAATCGATTTTATATTCAATCTAACACGATTTACTGAAATTTTGACGTAATGATTATAATTTATGGACCCAGGAATAATAACGATTTTTCACATCAATAATAACGATTTCTCACAAACCCTGTACTAGTTGCTTTCATTTCGCAGATGCTGGACTCCCAGACAGGTTGCCGTCACAATGTCTATAAAAAGCTACGGCTTCTCCTTAAGTCGTTTTCTGTGAGAAGGTTGCAAGTTTGTAAAGGAAGAGAGTTATAGGAAAATTTGTGTATAAGCATATGCAAGTGAGTGAGCGGGGGAGATATAGTAATTCTGAGATTGAAAAGGGTACGTGGCAAAGGGTAAAGGCTTTCAATCCAACACCAATGTTCTGAGATTCTGGAACACAATGCTTAGAGCAAATTTGCCAGCTTATTGACTGAGATGGAAACTGAACAACAAACTGCAATGGTTGATTTTTGGGTGGTGGGGATGAAGATGATGATGATGACGACGTCGAAAACAACGA
>NC_142928.1:90607291-90637291 GCF_046866305.1 Octopus bimaculoides
CCAGTCGATTAGATCGACCCAGTACGCAACTGATACTTAATTTTTCGACCCCAAAGGATGAAAGGTAAAGTCGACTTCGGCGGAATTTGAACTCAGAACGTAAAGACAGACGAAATACCACTAAGCATTTCGCCCGACGTAGTAACGCTTCTTGTTTCTTTATTGCCCACAAGGGGCTAAACATAGAGGGGACAAACAAGGACAGACAAAGGGGTTAAGTCGATTACAACGACCCGAGTGCTTCGCTGGTACTTAATTTATCGACCCCCGAAAAGATGAAAGGCAAAGTCGACCTCGGCGGAATTTGAACTCAGAACGTAGCGGCAGACGAAATACTGCTAAGCATTTCGCCCGGCGTGCTAACATTTCTGCCAGCTCACCGCCTTGATTTCATACTATATCGAGGGCAGAGACCATGGACAGAATGTAATTGATATGTAAAATACAAGATGAAAAATGTGGAATAGCAGAGGGAGGAGAGAGAGGAAGAATAAAAGAGAGTGTAATAGATATTGAGAGGAATAGAAGAGCGAAACTGCAAGAGATGAAACGGAGGGTGGGGGTGGAATCAAAGACGAATAGTGTGAGCGTGAGTGAAAGATGAATACAAAGAGAGAAGGATGGATGTGTGTGTGTGTGTGTGTGTGTGTGTGTGTGTGTGTGTGTGTGTGGAGATGGTGATAGAGATAAATAGATAGATATGCTGAGAGACAGAGAGAGATAGACGGAAAGAGAGAAACAAAAAGGACGGACAAATAGGCAGACATACACACGCGCGCGCACAGAGAAACGGAGAGACAGAAGTACTGAGCAACAGATTCTGTGTGTGTGTGTCTGTAGGAGAGAGGGGAGGGAGAAGAAGAGTGAGAGAGAGAGAGAGAGAGAGAGAGAACGATATAGAGGATTGCCAACCAAAGGGTGAGATTGCAACACAAAGAAGGAAACAGAAAGAAGTAGTGAAAGAGAAACTAAGAAAGAAAAGTGAGAAATAGAGAAAGAAACGAGAGATAATGTGTGTGTATGTGAGAGGGAGAGAGAGAGAGTAAGAGAGGGTAGTGAGAGGCAGAGAAAGAGAGCGAGAGACAGACAAACAGAAAAGATACCCAGAGACTGAAACAGAGAGAGAGAGGGGTAATTAGAAGTGACACGGTGAAAGAAAGATCTTAGAGAGAGAGAGAGGATGAGAAAAGGGGTAACGGAGAATTAGAAAGATGAAGCTAATTTTTTTTTTTTTGAATCGTAAGGATTCATGATACTCATGTCTATCTCCGGTGTCCATTGCTAAAATCGATTGCGGAATAAATCTTTTTCTGGATAGGATGTAGTTAAATATTGGGCCCTAAAAATGGTATATTGCATACTGGTGACAGTGTGTTTATAGTTGTGGAAGATCTAACTCTGAGCCCGATCTCATGCGACAAATTAATCTAAAACATTCCAAACTGTTTTATTGGTGCGTTTAGGATTACATCATCCAAAGAGCTTTCTTTTCCCCGACACTATAGGCTGTGAGTTGAGGGAGTTTTATTTCTAGTATATTGATCGCCCACGTAAAATGCTCTCTTACTGGGTCTGGAAGATAGCTGGATAAGCAAATAGATGGCTAGCTGACTGGATAGATAGATAGATAGATAGATAGATAGATAGACAGACAGACAGACAGACAGACAGACAGACAGACAGACAGACAGTGTATGGCAAGAGCCTTTATTTATAATTAGGGGAGTCAATCTCTAGTTTTGAACAAAGTCATTTTTTCCCAGAGAGAAAGTGCTTGTACGTATGTGTGCGCGCGCACGTGCATTTGTGTGTGTTTGTGTGTATGTGTATGCATAAGCACATTCGTGAGAAAAAGAGGGAGGGGAAAGAGAGAAAAATCGTCTTCAGTACTTTATCAAACCCGAAAGGATGAAAGGCAAAGTTGACCGCGGCGGGATTTGAATTGAAAGTGTTGGGGGTTGAAACGAATACCTCCAAAGCATTCTGACAGATTCTCTAACGAAACTACCGATCTACCGCCTTATATATGCATGGATTGATAGATAGATGATCAAGTATATGTGTGGTTTTTTATGTCTTCATGGATTTCGCAGGCTATCGAAGACTGGCAGTATTAATTTGGTTGATATTCAGTTAAGAAATCTGTAAATCAACTTCTGCAGGAATAATGTGACTGGACAGAGAGTTTCAATGGTTTCAAACGATTATACACAGAACTACGCTTCCCTATTCTAGTTCCGTCATGAACAGACATCACTTGGAGATGACTTTATTCTAATTTTCTGCACACACACACACACACACACACACATTCATGCCCTGATAAATATCTGCACATGCACTTCATACCGTCCCTTTTCCATCCATCTGTCCCACAACCATACATAATGAAGATGTCTTGATTACTCAGAAAACTAACACTTTCTTTCCTATTACATCATTAACACCTTCATGAACATGTCGTACCTTATTTTTGTGTCAGTAGTACACCAGACTAATATGTCATTATCGAACACGCAATTGTAGTATTAAGTCATTAACTTTTCAACTAATATCAATACCTCAAGCAATTATTTTCTTTTTCGCACTTTCCGCTCTTACATATACACGCGCTATCTCACACCACGCACACATTGAACGTCTCACTTTTACACACACACACACACACATACATTTACATGGAGAAATTCTCCGCTCTAACAAATACATATCTAAATATATACATATTACAAAGCTCCACACGTCCACTCTTCTTTGCTAGAAACCACTTATCCTCACATACTTCCTTTCCATCATTATTCCTCCAGCTTCCATTTCCACAATCACTCGTACACTCTTTCTACACAATATTTTCCCCTCTTCTTCTGCGATCTTGTATGTGTGTTTTTGCGTGAGTGTGTGTTTGTGTGTGTGTGAGAGAGAGAGAGAGTGTGTGTATGTGTGTGTGAGAGAGAGAGAGAGAGAGAGTGTGTGTGTGTGTGTGTGTGTGTGTGTGTGTGTGTGTGCATGCATGTGTCTGAGTTTTTCTGAACAAAATAAGTTTGTTGGATTGTGTTGCTAGTCCCAGATTTGTCAAGATCCAACAAACCTATTACCAAAAGCATTGTAGCTGTGACAAACCTTTTTTCTGCATATCGTGCCCAATGAACAATTTTTTCAAAAGATAGCACAGCTATGATTTAAGGGACATCTGGCTGCTATTTCAAGCTGTACGCGAGACAATGTAGAGGTCATTTCGTTGACAAATAGCGTTATTGTAGTTGTTGTTTCACCTAGATGTGCCCTGCTTGGATAAATCTATATTTATTCACATCATTTTGAATTAATCATGCATTATCTTGCAGCTTTGAGGTTTCGATAGTATGACTGTTTATGTCTAGGATGATATTGTAGGTTAGGTGTGAAAGGCTGGATCTCGCCATTTCGAATATAAACCAGCCTATTATGGCTGGTTTAAATGCTAAAGGGTTAAGATAATAGAGTATGATATAAATGAGACTCCTAGCAGGTCGAGCGACCACACAGGGAAACAGAAATCCCTAGTAGTTAAAGGAGTTAAGTAGATGTGTAATCAATTGAATTCATAAAGACTGAATTGGTTATTTATACATTGTTACTTTTAGCTGCAATTCTCTTGTTTCCGATATCATTGCTCTTGTTGCATACGCTGTTGTTTAGTGCGAGCTCAACTCTGGTTGAGCAGATCAATGATTTAAGACATTGTAACCGTGACTATCACGTCTATACAGACATGTCCCAGAATACAATTCCGAATATGTACTCACCTCCTTTTCTTGTAAAATCTCTTCTTTAAAGACCGGAGTTAAATGAGCCTCATTTGACAATTATGTGGGCGATTTCGATACGCTTGAAATCCATTATTTTGAGCAGGTTAGACACATAACTATAGTCTACTAGTACTCCAGACTTAGCTTTCGATTCGTAAGATTGCAGAAAAGCATTCACAAAGCAAAACTAGAGCCAGAGACCATAACTGTTTCAACGTATTATCTCTCTACTCTTTCGAACGTTGAAGAATGATGATATCATATTATGTATAAGGGGAAATTTCTTGAAAATATTGTTCCAAATTTTGGCAACTAAGACTATAAAGAAAACGTTTTGCACTGAAATGTCCTCAATTCTACCACTATTTCCCCAAAATGATTATGAAAACTAACCTATTTTTTATCTGAGACTTTAAACAGGTATATCTATTTTACTTGATTCAGCCATTAGGCTTTCAGTTAAACAGATCAGTCACTCTACTTATTTTTAAATCTGGTACTTATTCTATCAAGTTCTTTTGTCGAATCAACTGGCTTTCGCAAATTCTACCAAATTCACTCACAAAGCATTTGTCGACCCGGGAATATAGTGGAAGACACTAACCTAAGGTGCCGCACAGTAGGACTGATCCCGTAACCACGTGGTTGCAAATCGAGTTTCATAATCACACAGTTATGCCTGCGCCTTTCACTTAAAGATATCTGAATGTACTACTCTCTAACACACCAGATCAACAACTTGAAAACTGCTACAACCAAAGCAGAGCAACTTCCACATATTTTTATATCACCTCGGCAGTGGTTAGAGTGTGAGATAGAATGTCCTGTAAGAGTTGTTTCGATTCACTGAGTCCCGAGTTCAAATGCCGCCCACATAATTTTGCTTTTCTTCCTTTCATGGCCGATTTAAAAAAAGCAATGATTACCAACCCAGGATAGTAGGCTTGTGCAACTGTTAACATTTAGAAGCAGATACCATACAGTATTTGCGTTTTGACTTCAAATCATGCCATAGCCTATATGGGTCTTAGAATTAATCACCGTCGCCTAGTTTTGCAAGAAAATTATCTCCACATTGGATGACTTTAGCGGAACTCATTTTTTTGCAAACATTCGGGTCAGGCTTCCTGTTCTTCTTCTTGCCAATCTTGGATCATGAGTATTATGGTACAGTCTTCCCTCTTGAATAAAAAAAAATAAGAAAGAAAAAGCTGAGGAACCTAATACGTGCATTTGACCTTTGGATACACGCAAAATACATAGGACATTCAAATCTGAGGGCGATACTCCAGCGTGGTAGTGGCTGTTATAACTTAACAAAATAAAGAGCTGAAGAATGGTAACATATCAGATTTCATCATCGTTGTCATATTCACTGCTGACAATGCTATCGTCGCTGGTGTCGTCGCTGTTATCGTTTTGTCTTCGTCATTGCTATCTTCGTCATCATCGTTGTCATGGTTGCTATTTTCTTATTGCTGTTTCCCCTGTCAATGTCGGCGTCATCATCATCTTCTTTGTCACTGTTTTCATCACCGTCGACACATTCCTTATTGATATAATTGTTATTACTGTTGTTATATTTGCTGTTGTTTAAATGATCCACTCATATCTATTCAAAGACACAGAATCTAGGAGGAGAAGAAACTAATCAACTACTAGATGGGTCGTCAACTCATGAGTTCAACAACCCATATAGGTGCACGTATGAAGATTAGGAATGATGGATAGAGTAAATAAGAAATACGGAATGAATGAGAAATATAGGATGACTGAGGAACATAGGATGAATGAGAAATACAGAATGAATGAGAAATATTGGATGAATGATAAATATAGAATGAATGAGGATGAGTGATAAATATAGGAGGAATGAGAAACATAGGATGAATTAGAAATAAAGAATGATGACTGAGGAGTACAGAATGAATGAAAAGTACTGGATGAATGAGAAATATAGAATGAATGAGGAATGTAAGCGAATAAGAAATATAAACAGAGGTGAATTATAGGATGAATGAGAAGTATAGGGTGAGAAATATAGAATGAATGAAAATATGGAATGAATGAGAAATATGAAATGAATGAGATACATATGGTGAATGAGAAATAAAGAATGAATGAGATATATGGAATGAATGAGAAATGTAGGATGGATGAGAAATAGAGGCTGAGTGATAAATATGGAATGAAAGAGATACTTGATGAATAAGAGAGAAAATAAATATTTATAAAAGAAAAATTGAAATAAATGGAGTAGAGATGGGAAAGACATTTGAACGAATGAAACGAATGGAAAATTGCAATAACAAAACAGGAAAGAGACTGAAAGAAATGAAAAAATAAATTTACAAAAAATGCTAAAACAAAATATAAAAGCAAAAAAATGATGGAAATTAAGTACCTAAGCAGCTTCTCCCTACCATATTCATGTCATGAATCCACTTCAAAGGTGTATGAATATCTTTTAATCTCATTTCCCTACTAAGATATATTCTGGCCTAGAGGCTAAGAAAATCTCTTTGCGACATATTCGTTTATTCGAAGCTCCGAGTTTCTCGCTCCTATGCGGTCGTTCAGACGACAAATAGATCTCCAATAAATCAATAAATTCTACACAAATGTTCACCAATCCACAAACCTCACTACATATATTCGTTTGTTCCTCTCATTTGTCTCTATCTCCTACTCACCCTCTCTCACTTCTCTCTCCCCCTCTCTCTCTATCTATATATACATATATATACATATATATGTACATACATATATGTAAATATGTACGTGTATGTGTGTGCATACATATATGTAAATATGTACGTGTATGTGTGTGCGTATGTACGTATGTATATATATATATATATGTATATGTATATATGTTTGTGTGTGTGTGTGTGTGTGTGTGTGTGTGTGAATGTATACATGTATAGGCAAATTTTGTATATATAACACAAGTAAGACAAACAAAGAAATAATAAGTCAGACAAGTGAAAGCTCGTATATGAAAAAGAGTAGAAATATAAAACAGAGACAACAATCAAAGGTGTGTAGAATAAACATAAATAAGCCAACGGGAGAAAAAAAAGTAATTTAATGTTTCAGTTGATACTCTTTGACAAAGGGAAGAAATATATATACATATATATATATATATATATATATATATATATATATATATATATATATATATATATATATATATATATATATATATATACAGTGTTGGACAAAATAATGGAAACACCTAGTATCATAGCATCATAATTTTGAAATATCTATAAAACCGTCAAAAGCTTGTTTATTTTTATGTTTTTGATTTATTATAAGTGTTACTTAATATCGTTTGCTAAAATGGCTGTTTCTTTTCAGATGTCATCAGAAAAAGGTAATTAAAATTCATTAAAATGACAGATCTATCGGACTTTCAAAAAGGTCAAATTGTTGGTGCTCGTGTGGCAAGCGTTACCATAACGAAAACAGCCAAAATGTTTGGTGTATCAAGAAGTACTGTCTCGAGAGTAATGATAGCTTTGAGAAAGAGGGAAAAACCTCCTCGTCGAAACAAAACTTCGGAAACAAACCAAAATTTTCAGATGGAAACCGTCGGACTCTTACGCGAATTGTTAGAAAGGATTACAAAAGTACCGCTTCCAAAATTACTGCAGAGCTTAATGGTCACATCGAGAACCAGTTTCGAAACAAACTGTTCGCCGGGAGCTGTACAAAGCCTGATTTCACGGGAGTGCTACAATCAGAAAACCACTAATTTCAAACCAAACATTGCAGAGCGTTTAGAGTGGAGTAAAATCCTGCAAAGAATTGGTCCCTAGAGCAGTGGAAGAATGTTATTTTCTCGGACTAGACATCCATTACCTTTTTTCCGACCACCGGCCGAGTATACGTGTGAAGACAGCAAAAAGAAACATTTGACCTAGAAGGCAGTCTGCCTTCTTCCAATTGTTAAACATGGAGGAGGTCTGTGATGATCTGGGGGGGGGGGGGCTATATCATAGAAATCCGCCAGCCCAATGGTTTCCGTTCATGGCAGAATTAATTGTCAAGACTATTCAAGCATTTTATCTGATCAAATTCATCCTATGGTTGCGGAACTGTTTCCGGAGGGAAACGTTATCTTTCAGGATGATAATGCACCAATTCACACAGCTAAAGTTGTTACTGAATGGCACGCGGAACATTCTAGTGAAGTCACTTTCACATCTTATCTGGCCACCACAGTCCCCAGATTTCAATGTTATTGAGCGTTTATGGTGCATTTTAGAAAAGCAAGTAAGGAGTCGATATCCTCCACCATCATCACTACAAGAACTGGAGACTGTTTTAGCTGAAGAATGGACAAAAATTCCTTTGGAAAGAATTCAGACTTTGTACGAGTCCACACATCGTAGAATTCCAGCTGTAATTACTGCCAAAGGTGGTGTTACCCTATATTATAATAAATTTGTTTGAAATTTTAAGGTGTTTCCCTTTTTTTTGTCCATATATTTGTATATATATATGTGGGGGAGGGGTGACGACGTATGGCTTAGTGGCTAGAGCGGCGAACTTACGACCGTGAGGTTGTGAGTCCGAATCCCGGACTGGGCTGCATGTTGTGTTCTTGAGCAACACACTTTATTTCACGTTGCTCCAGTTTACTCAGTTGTAGAAATGAGTTGTGACGTCACAGGTCCCAAGGTATATTGGCCTTTGCCTTTCTCTTGGATAACATCGGTGGCGTGGAGAGTAGAGGCTGGTATGCATGGGTGACTGCTGGTCTTCCATAAACAACCTTGCCCGGACTTGTGCTTCGGAGGGTAACTTTCTAGGTGCAATCCCATGGTTATTCCTGACCAAAAGGGGTCTCTGATATATATATATATATATATATATATATATATATATATATATATATATATATATATTCCGGCTGCACTTCTCCTACTCACGAATTATACTGGACCTATCTACTGATTTGAAATCGCCGCAATATACCACGACGTCTAAAATTTTCGAACTTTTTCACTTGTTCCTTTCAGTTGAAGAGCCTAGGCTCGAAACGTCAAAGACTTTCTCTATTCCCGAGCGTTAAACTAATACATCCATTTGTTGTTTGCACCACCTGTCTTCGTCTGTTGTTTTGTTTTTTCGTAAACTCCCCCATATATATATATATATGTGTGCGTGTGTGTGTGTGTGTGTAAGTGCATAATGAATCGACAGGAGAGAGTGAAATTTGCAAAAGAGTTGTTGGAGTTGAGAAGTTCATAACTTTCTGGTTTCGAATTTACAAATCACATTCGTCATTTGTAGTTTGTTATGAAGTTTATATGCTTGTAATTTGTATATTGATCACAAAATTTTTCATTTTAGTGTCTTTGTTGCATATCACACTATTAGTTATTTGAGGTTTGTTATATAATGAATTTTGTCTCCTGCTTTATGAGCTTTTTGATTATAGTTTGAATGCAACAGATTCATGTAATGCATACAATCCATGTGATTTTGGCATGCTTAAAAAGTGTGCTACTTGTGTACATATATGTGCATGCACACATACATATAACTGCATATATATGTACGTACATATATATACATATAACTGCATATATATGTACGTACATATATATATACATATATATATATATATATATATATATATATATATATAGAGAGAGAGAGAGAGAGAGAGAGAGAGAGAGAGAGAGACATAGATAATACATACATACATATAAGTTTCTATATGCGTGTCTGCGTGTGTATATGTGTGTGCGTGTGTGTGTGTGTGTGTGTGTGTGTGTGTGTGTGTGTGTGTGTGTGTGTGTGTGTGTGTGTGTGTTTACATTCTATTGTCTCGTAGAAACTTTGCGAGATCGGAATCAAATTGTTTTAGCGGTGTAACTCGGAAATGATAAAACTGTAAATAGTAAGAGGTAGAATATTGGCCCAAAAGAATCTCGAATGGAAAGAAAAGTCATATATCCAAGTAGCCCAATATTCTGTATATTATTATTTATAACTTTATCTACTTCGAATTCCACCGTTAGTAATCATTTATTGTATATGTGTTTGCGTATGCACGCACGTGCGCGTGTGTGTGAGAGAGAGAGAGAGAGTGTTGGGGATTGTATGCATATATGTATGTAGTTTTTGTATTTGGCAAAATTCGTTGTGTGAAAATGTGTTGAAACAAATGCTGTTACTTTGGGAGAAACACACGGGTAATAAAACACGTGGAATGGATGTATTTCACAGCAGTTTTATTAACAATATATTATCAATAATATTAATACGCTAACTTTTTGTTTTTGTATGTACCTGCTGTGTGCGTCACACTTTCTTCAAAGAAGTGACAAAGCGAGAGAGAGGAGGGCAGAGAGGAAGTAAGAGAGGGAGAGCGAGTGAGGGACAAGTGAGAGAGTGAGAGACAAAGAGAGAGTGAAAGAGACAGTGAGTGGCGACGGCGCTCGTTTTGTGCTTTTAAATGATTCAGAGAGGATGTAAGAGAGAATGAAAGAGAGTGAGAGAGAGAGAGAAAAAGTGAAAGAGAAAGAGAGAGTGTGAAAGAGACAGTGAGTGGTGACGGCATTCGTTTTGTGTTTTTAAATGTTTATCACATCGCAAGAGTAGTAGATACATAGATACATATAAATATTGTTAAATCAAAAGCGAAAGAGAGGAGGGACACAAAGAAAGTGAAAGAGAAAAAGAGAAAGTGAGAGAGACAGTAGATACACAGAAAATTTCTTACATAGATACATAGACACAGCAAATTTTGGCTGTCAATTTCACTTTTCATTACCACACGACGATAAAATTAACTCACAAATGGCTGAGTACTCCACAAACAAGAATAGCTTTAACGTAGTTCTCAGGGAGATTCTGCCTCACATAGAATGTGATAAGGCTGGCCTCTTTGAATTACAGCTACAACTCGAGACATATATATATATATAATATATAGGTTAGTTAAAACATGTTTGCAATAATAAGTGTCGCGTAGTGGAAATAAACGCAGTTACCAAAAATTTCATTCATAAATCCACTTACTATTTCGTTCTTTTACATTTCAATTTGTACATTCAGGTTCTTTGAATATGTACGATGTATTTTAAGGATAAATAGTAATTCCGTTTACGTTTGTGTAACTGAGGTATTTGGGTTGGATTATATAGTAATTGGTGTTACATTACTTTCTTAATTTTTTGTGGGTAGGAGGCCAGTTGATTAGATCGACTCCAGTACACAACTGATACTTAATTTATCGACCCCGAAAGGACGAAAGGCAAAGTCGATCTCGGCAGATTTTGAACTCAGAATGTAAAGACAGGCGGTCATAATATACAAGCATTTCTCATGGCACCAGTATACTGTTTACAGATAGCTACATTTTTTCTGTCTTCCGTGAATTTTTCACGGGTCCAGCTAGTTAATATTATTATTATTATTATTATTATTATTATTATTATTATTATTATTATTATTATTATTACTACTACTACTACTACTACTACTACTACTACTACTACTACTATTACTACTACTACTATTACTACTACTACTACTACTACTACTACTACTACTACTACTATTACTACTCTTAATACTACTACTACTACTACTGCTGCTGCTGCTGCTGCAAATGTTGTTGTTCTTGTCGTCCTCGTCATTGTATCTGATTCCAACTATACGAAACATCTGTATAACTAGTTATAGGAAGTTTGTGTGCCATCTTCCTCTCCTGTTGCTCCTCTATATACTCTGAATGGAAAAAAATTGCTCATGGGTTCTAAGGATATTCCTGTCCAATGCTGAGAACATTTTAACGATCTTTAAATGGGCCTTCTCATGTTGATGATAAATGTGTTGGTTACATACTTACAGCATGCTTACAAAAGAACATATGGCAGAAACTCCTTTCCTTGAAGCTAAAATAGCAGCAAGAAGCTAAATAGTGGTGAGTCGTCTGGATTAGATGCTATTTGTTCTGAGATCCTGAAATGTGGAAGTGAAAAACTACTTCAACGGCTAACTAAATGCAAAATATTTGGATTGAAGAGAGCGTCTCAAGTTATTGGAAAGATGCGCTGATGATAGTTCTCTATAAACAGAAAGGTAGGAAGGATGACTGATGGATTTACAGTGGAATATCTCCGCTGTAGACAATGTGTTATGTATGATCAGGCTGGACAGATTTCTAAAAAGCATCGCTAACGAGGTCCTTCCTGGGTTTCAGTGTGATTTCATGAATAACAGTGGTACAGCAGATATGATCTTTACTATTTGGAAACTACAGGGAAAAGGAATTAAGAAGATGTACCTGTGTCAAGCCTTTGCTGATGTTGATCTGACTAAGGCTTTTGATACCGCAAGTGGAAATGCTTAATGTAGCTTTTCAAAGAGGTAAGGTATTGTAATGAGTCTGTCTCATTGCTTAGATGTTTCCGTGATCGAATGAAAACATGTGTCAACGTGGGTGGTAATCTCTCTAATCAAATTTTGGCTGAAAATGGTGTTAAAGAAGGGAAAATACCAGTGCCAAATCTGCTGGCATTGCACTTTGCTATAGTTTCCTTGATGGTTGTTGAAGATTTCTTGCATGGGACCCGATACTGAAAAATTGGTAGAATATTGAATATAAAACGGTTTCCTACCATAACAAATTTCTTGTCATCACTAATATATAAATTCGTATTTCCTACATACTGACGATTGTGATCTTTTTGCTCACTCCCAGAGTGACATGCAGCTTCTTTTGGACTCCTCCCCGACAGCAAGCAGTGCATTGGGTCTAACCAACAACCTAAAATGCCAAATGTAGTGCACCAATCTGCACCAGCTGAAGCCAAATCTGAGCCAAAACTTATGTGAATAGACAGAAAGTGCTTGCTGTAGATAAATTCGTATTTTTAGGCAGTACTGTGAGCATGACAAATACTCCTGATGATGAGACCTTCCGAATCAAGATTCGTTCGGAAAATTTGATAGACGTTTATGGTTTCGGCGTAGAGTTTTAATTGAGACAAAGCTAAAGGTCTAGAATTCTTGTGTTTAACTCTATTTTTTTTTTTTTTTTGTATATACAAGTGAAACGTGAGTTACTTACGAGAGACATGAAAAGACTGAAGCAATTTCACCAAACGCGACTGTGTGGTTAGCAACTACGCGGTTTTGTATTCAGTTCGCTGTGTAGCACCTTGGGCAAGTGTCTTCTGCTATAGCCCAGTCCAGTAAGTGAAACAAGTTAAATATAAAGACAGAAATAGTTTCTCCGCCGTTTATTGGACACCATATGGCAAATGTATATTAGAGGCGTTGGATTCCTCGAATGCAATCAGTTTACTAGTATATAGTATTTAGTAATTCAGCACCGATTACGATGGAATAGTCATGTGGTTAAGATGAAAGACAATCATATCCCCCAAGCAGTTTCTGTATGGAGATTTAGCCCAAAATAAAAAACCAAAGCACAAACCAAAATAATGTTATGAGAACAGTATCAAGAACACACTGGAGGAGGTCCAATCTTGGGAAATGGATAGGAAAACTTTGCCTTTGATTGTGTATCGCGGAGGAAAACAGTTCATGATGGGAGGAAGAAATTCGAACGAAATCTTATCGAGTATGAAAAATTCAAGAGAGAGAGAGAGAGGTGTTCGTAAGTGATTTGATGTTGATTTAACTCAGTATGTTTGCATAGCACCCGATTCGACATGTAAAAGAGTATGGCTAGACACCGAGAACTTCTTAACTGTTCATTGTACGGCATCTCTACTTGCAGAGAGTGTAGCAAACAATGTGTACTAGAAGCGGACTGAATTGTCATGTAAAGGTTCACCATTAACACCTACTGTAAGAGGCAGCCATCGTTGCCATATCTGCGCACAAGAGTTTTAAGTTCGTAACAGGACTAAAAAGCCACATTCGTGCTCCCCATGTTTAAGAGAGCAATCCAGTGAAAGCATCACTCAAAATCGATCTTAAGCCATTATGTATCTGTTTATATATATATATATATATATATATATATATATATATATATATATATATATATATATATATATATATATATGCGTATGTATATTTATTCTCACGTTGTAAGGGGCTTATCATAATACTGTATAATACATATAGATACACATTATCTAGACAGACAGACAGATAGATAGATAGATAAACAGACAGACAGACAGACAGACAGACAGACAGACAGACAGATAGATAGATAGATAGATAGATAGATAGATAGATAGATAGATAGATAGATAGATGCGTCTTTGTACTACTCGCTTATTAGTAGTCATGAGATATTGCGTCTAAGTATTTGCAAATAATTGCATGTGTTTAAGTAACTATGATTAATATTCATTATAATTATAATAGAAGATATTAAGGTTGGAATAGTCTTTCTATGTATGCAAATGAGTCTGAAGTGTTGTGTGACTACATAAATGAATATTTAAATAGGTTTGTCTGTCTCAACTCTGTGTGTGTGTGTGTGTGTGTGTGTGTGTGTGTGTGTGTGTGTGTGTGTGTGTGTGTGTGTGTGTGTGTGTGTGTGTATGTGTGTGTGTGTGTATGTGTGCATGTGTGCGTGTGTGTGTGTCTTGTAAGAAGTGTGCTTCTCAACCACATGCTTCCGGGTTCAGTCCCACTGCGTGGCACCTTCGGCAAGTGTCTACTACTTGCCGACCAAAAGCCTTGTGAGTGGATTTGGTAGACGGAGAACTGAAAGAAGCCCGTCGCATATATATATGTGTGTGTGTGTGTGTGTGTGTGTGTTTATGTGTTTCTGCATTTGTCCCCCTATCATTGCTTGCCAACCGATGTTGGTGTGTTTACGTACCCGTAAGCTAGCGGTTCGGCAAAAGCTACCGATAGAACAAGTATTAGGCTTACAAAGAATAAGTCCTGGGGTCGATTTGTTCGACTAAAGGCGGTGCTCCAGCATGGCCGTAGTCAGATGGTGCATCTTCAAATGAACGAATAAAGCTATGATCAAAAAGCGTTTTAGTAGTGATCTTGTTGTCTTTTATTCACTCGAAATATATCGTTTACGAGTATTTGACGAAAATGTGTGCTACTTACATGATAAAGCGTGATTGTATTGATGATTTCGCCGCTATTTCTAGTTAGTCGACTGTGCCTACTTTTATTTCTTTGTTGTTATAGCTGTTGATTAGCCCGAGGTCATTCTTGATGGCCACGGCTACGTATCTAAGAGGTGAGGATGCGAGGCTGCAGTTCGACCATGGCGGCACTTTTGGACCTGATGTACAAGCCTGTATAGTGGACTAAGCAAACTCTAGGGCTTCCCCGGCCGGCTCATTTTCTGGCTCGGCAAGGGATGGGCAGAATTATCATCAAAATATTCCAACCGTGACCATCCCATTTTTAATCTACAGCGTTATCTGTGACATATTTCTCGGTGTTTCTACGTTTTCTTCCTTTCTTTTAAAGATGTTTGTAATTTGCATCACAAAGAAAGATATTTCAAAGAAAGATGTTTCTGATACGCATATATATATATATATATATATATACTAACTGGTGTACCCGGTAATTCCTGGGGGCAAAGATGTTCTATCGAAACGCCTTATTACTCTGATATAAGAAAGCATTTTGTTATAACTGCCACAAAAGGTGTATATTCAGTCACAAAAAAGTACAAAATACTGTCAGCTGGAGGAGGGAGAGATTGTCGGAGGTTGGTGAGAGAGTTTGTCGGAGGCTGGCGAGAGGCAGAGACATTATTCTGCTTAGCGAAGGCATCTGGGTAATGTTTAACTGTTGTCATTCACAGAAAAAAACTATTGTTTTACCGTGAGAAAAGCGTTGTTGAAGTGTTAAGTGAAATTTGGCAATCGAGGATCGAATCCACGCTATGCCTGCATGAAGCCACTACAAATACGTTGTAGAATAAAAAGTTTATCTACTGTCATGGAAAAGTGTAACTGTAAAAATGCAGAATTATCGGGATAATGGGCATTCCCAAAAGTGTGTATGCATAGAAATTTATGAATGAAGTCTTTATGGTTTAAGATTCAAATCAAGGAAGTACAATAATAATGTTTAGCAGTTCGAAACTGTGAGTAGGGAAATACAAAATTAGGTCGGCTGATCGTGAGAATCAAATATTGATCGCTTCGCTAAAATCTGCAGCTAGTATGGGTTATTACCCTTGGGTTGTTTAAATAAAATATTAGTATTATGTAGTAGATAGAAGGATCCATTGGAAGGCCCCTATTATCGATTTTTTTTCAACAATCTAAGTGTACCACGAGGTTTCCAGACATGAGTTCTATTCACATGTCAAATAAAGTAAAAAAGTGATATTGTCTGCAAAAATTAGAAATAGGACACACAAAAAAAATCAATATTCAAAGTAACTAAACATAAACAATGAAATGGATTATTTCCCCTCAGTGTTTAAAAAATATTTTACAGATGCTATGGGTTATTTCCCTTGGGTGTTTAAAAAAATAGTTATATGAGGTAGATATAAAGGTCCCTTCCAGGTGCCGTATTATCGATTTTTTTCAACAATCTAAGTATGTTACGAAGTTTCCAGACATGAGGTCTACTCTAGTGTCAAGTTTCATTAAAATCAATAAAACGATGTAGGATGAGTTAGCTAACAACGCCACAAACAAACACACTGATTTTCCACATATGTAGTAGATATATACATGTATATATATGTATGTATATATACGTATGTGTATATATATATTTATATATATATATATATATATATATATATATATATATATATATATATATATATATATATGTATGTATGTATGTGCATCTTACCAATTTCGTAATAAAATACAAACAGCTAGCTGGATAAAACAACAGAAACAAACATAAAAAATAAAACAAAAATTATTTGAAATAAAAAATAGGTCAAAAATCTTTTAAATTTTTAAAGGTTGAAAAACAACAACAAAATAATAACTACAAAACATTAAATACCTCAACCTCAATGCAAAATTTAAAAACAGAAGAAAAAAAACATCTGAAACTGAAAAACAAATAACTGAAACCCCACAAAGAAAGACTTCAAAGAAATCCCACTTCCATTGCGCACACGCACACACACACACACACATACGTACACACAAACAGACACACACATTCACATACCCCCCTTCACATACACACACATATATTCACACAGTTGAAACGCTGTTTGATTTATTTCTTCAGCGTACAATTTTCATCATCCCACTACCAAGTATGACATCACCCCTTCCTTCCTTATTCATCTATCACCCCATCCTTTCTCATTCATAAACACAAGAGTATTATTATAGTAGATTATCTCGGTAACCATGAATGCTATGAAAAAATACAATCCCCAGCAACAGCACCGGATCATTCTACATGTCTGTGTAATTTTTCGCGCAATTCCACTCAGCCGTTTGACTGAGAATCCCAAGACAAAAAAATTTATATGTACACACACACACACGCGCGCGCATATGTGTGTGTATGTGTGTGTGTGTGTGTGTGTGTGTGTGTGTGTGTGTGTGTCTGCGTGTGTGTATGTGTGTGTGGAGGCGCAATGGCCCAGTGGTTAGGGCAGCAAAGTCGCGGTCGGAGGATCGCGGTTTCGATTCCCAGACCGGGCGTTGTGTGTTTATTGGGCGAAAACACCTAATGCTCTGGCAGGTGGGGGCGACCCCTGTAGTACTCTTTCGCCCCAACATTTTCTCACTCTTTTTTCCTGTTTCTTGAGTAAAGCTGCGATGGACTGGCATCCCCTCCAGCTGGCGGGGAGGAAACATACGCCATGGAAACCGGGAAACCGGGCCCATGAGCCTGGCTAGGCTTTAAAAAGGGCGCATAAATAAATTATATATATATATATATATATATATATATATATATATATATATATATATATATGTGTATGTGTGTGTATATATATATATATATATATATATATATATATATATATATATATATATATATATTTACAGAAAGAGAGACAGAGAGGCTCAACAGATACACACACACTTTTATAAATTTGTGCGCGGTTATATGCGCAAAAACATATCCATATGTGTGACCGTAGTTTTTATGGACTCGCATAGCTTGTTGAGTTGGCATGTGTACGCGTTGTATCTCCCACTCCGCAAACGCGCGCGCGCGTGTGAATGAGTGAGTGACTGAGTGAGTGTGTGAACGAGTAGGAGTGCGTTGACGCTTATTTGCATTGTGAAAGCCATTTACTAGAAAGATGAAGAATGTAAAGCGACAGAACTGTTAAATGACGTCATATCACGGTGTCTCGCTCACTCACCTTCTTTCTCTTCTTCTTTCTCTGTCACTCTGACTCTCCTCCTCTTCTCTCCCTCTCTCCCTCTTTCTCTCTGCCTCATCTGATGTAATGGTGACACTGCTAGTTCCTCATTTAAAAAACAAAAATCGTCTGCTAAGAGAAAGGACGGAGGATGGGGAGCGACAGATGACAGAATTCGGTGAAAAACATTCACAAAAGCAACACAAAACAAAACCAATGAAAAAGAATTGAGTAAAACATTATGAAAATCGTTTAAATAATGACTTTCTTTTTATAGGCACAAGGCCAGAAATTTTAGAAGGAACCAACAGTTAGCTGTGTTATCGACCAGACCCAGTACTTGACTGATGCTTTAATTTTTCGTTCCTCGAAAAGACCTCAGTAGGATGTTACATTTGTTGTTCTGGTTGTTCTTTAACCCCCAGGTCAGCTATGATCCGAGCAAACCTATCCATTGTGGGGGATTTTATTGAGACATAGTATCTATGTGAGACAACATTATTCGATGCGTACTTTTAATAAGACACTCGACTGTGGTTTGAGGTTGATTTTACTGCTTTGTGTAACAGGTCTAGGCTCCTTCTTTGTTGATGTTTGCAGTGTTGACCCAGTGCTGACCCAACAGACCTATGTTCAAAGATGTTCCAGTCGTGGCCATCCCCACATTTGAAATTCTGACTGTATTTCAGACTACATTATCTGATACCACTTCTTCTAAAGTTAAAGTGAACCTTGAGGGGGTATTTAGTTAAGACTCCTACTGTTGGTATCGTATTTAGTCTCACGTCGGTCTTAACCTAACAGACTTATTATGAAAGACCATTGCAGTTATGACCATTCCGTTTTTTTTTTATTATTATTATTCTGACAGTGTGTGTATGTATATCTGTAGTGTAATCTACATGACATACGCGCTCTAACATGACTACGTCTTCCAGTGCGTACTTTTTACAAAAGACTATAAAGTGTAATTTGAAAATGATATTTTGACTGCTATTTCTAGCTTGTCACCAATCCTCTTTTGATACAGATGCTGCTGGTTGTAGAGAGGGGAGAGGTTGATAAGATAGTTCTTCTTTCTTTTTTTTTTTTTTTCGTTTTCTTTCTCTCTTTTTCGATATAATGGTGGAGGCGATCTACTTGCAAAACAGTTGTAAATAACGATATGATACGCAAGAGATCGAAACACTACTACTACTACTACTACTACTACTACTACTACTACTACTACTACTGATAATAATAATAATAATAATAATAATAATAATAATAATAATAATAATAATAATAATAATAATAATGATAAATTGTGAGGAGTTTTCACTGCTAATGCACAAGTAACGCTAACCTTCAATGACTGCTGCTGCTATTACTACTATTACTATCACTATTATACAACTAACTCCTACCATTATACGACCCAGTGAAGAAGCCTCTACGGAGTCACTTGATCTGCTAGATATAGCAACTAAAACCTACCTCAAATTAAACCCTGCGGTCTTAAAAATATGGTGACGTACACATTAGATAATGTAATCCCAAGCACCCTTAAAAGATAACCATGGTTGGAATGCCTTTTGTCATGAGTTTAATCAATCAAGATTGACTAGGGTTAAACAACAGCAACAACTACTACTACCATTACTATTACTTGAGCCAAAGAGAGAAATTTAAGTAGTTCCACGATCAACAAGAAATAGCAGTCAAATCCCCCTCAAATTACAACCTATAGATTTTAATTAAAATTGAATTTTACAGACATAACAGACTGGATATGAAGATTAATATAATTCTGAATATGCAAAATAAAGATGGAAAGATTAGGCAGAGTATGTGTTTTGTCATAGCTCTTCTCAATCTTTACTGACCTAGGGCTAAACAACAACAACAATTACAGCAACGCTATTATTACAACGAAACACAGCTAAAGAACAGCCGCTACTATTACATCTATTGATTTTTAACATAGGCACATGTAAGGTTATATAGTTCATTAGTACAGATATATATACAAAAATACATATGTGTACATGTGTGTATGCATACACTCACACACGCGCGCGCGCGCATACTCATACACACTCACACATGGAGAGAGATGTTTAGACAGATAGACATAGACAGACAGGCAGACAGACAAATAGATAGATAGATAGATAGATAGATAGATAGATAGATAGATAGATAGATAGATAGATAGATAGATAGATGCATACATACATATATACATACATACATACATACATACATACATACATACATTATGGAAAATTGAAATACACCCTTAACTTATTCTATTGCCATTTAGCAACAGAGGAAGCGTCTAAGTAATCGGTTGGTTCAATAGAAATAGCAACCAAATCTCTTTCAAATCGCACCCTGCTGTTTTAAACAAGGCAAAATCATTGGATAACGTAGTACTATGTATTCCTTAAAATTATGGGAAAAACGGGTACGGTTATGATACCATCGGTCAGAGCTTCTAATCAGGGGTAACCTGGAGTTGCATAACATTAACAACCATACTACCACAAGGGTAGTATTGATAATGATGATGGTGGCGGCGGCGGTGGCGGTGGCGGTGGCGGTGGCGGTGGTGGTGGCTGTGGTGGTGGTGAAAATGACGGTTGGTGTTGTTACAGCTGTTGTCTTCGTCGAACGTTGTAAATAAAATTTGGAAATATAAATTACATGGTAGGAAAGATATTGTACATTTGTGAGAAATGAAAGTAGGATATCGTTATTAAATCGAACAATACGATATTAGGAATGGACAACTACGAACATTTATAAATGTCTACGGAAAACTATGGATGACCATAAATGTAAACACATTGAATATAGTAGTACTAAGCTGTGTAGTGGAGTTCAGAAATTTAGTGATCTACATGGAATATTTTGAATATATTCAGAACCGAATAAGTGGGTGATGGATTGGTTGGCAGAGCATCGCAGGAAATTTTTCACTGGATTTAGTAACGTTCTGTTAAGTATTCTGAGTTCGAATTCCGCCGAGGTCGGCTTCTTCTTTCATCCTCTGGCGGGTCGATAAAAATAAAGTAACAGTACAACACTGGAAGCAATTCAAATAACGACGATTCCTTTTCTTAAATTTGAATCCCTGTACGTTAGAATTTAATATACTCTGAAAATTATGAATCAATGTTGCTAACAGATTGCATTCATGTCTCCGCACAAAATGCATGCATGCATGCACACACGAACGCACACACGAACGCACACACGAACGCACACACGAACGCACACACGAACGCACACACATGTATGCCTGCAAACATATACAAATGAATATGTACGCATACATACATACACGTATGAGAAAGAGAGATGGAGACAGAGAGGGGGCAGGAAGTTTGGAAGAAAGAAAGAAAGAAAGAAAGAAAGAAAGAAAGAAAGAAAGAAAGAAAGAAAGAAAGAAAGAAAGAAAGAAAGAAAGAAAGAAAGAAAGAAAGAAAGGAAGGAAGAAAGGAAGAAAGAAAGAAAGAAAGGAAGAAAGGAAGGACGGAAGGAAGGAAGGAAGGAAGGAAGAAAGAAAGAAATAAAGAAAAGAAGAAAGAAAGAAAGAAAGAAAGAAAGAAAGAAAGAAAGAAAGAAAGAAAGAAAGAAAGAAAGAAAAAGACAGACAGGAAAACAGACAGAAACTGAGAAACACAAGATTCAGGTCTTGTTCTGAAAGTATTTTGTATAATTAGTTTGCCTCCTCCAGGAATTATAGATTAAAATTTTTTTTTTAGTAAAGCAAAACAACAACAACAACGAAAAAAAACGCTCTTGTATAGAACTAATTAATTCATATACGCTTTGGTGTATTACGTAATTTCCATCGTATACTTTTTCAAATATACACAAGCAGATGATCTATTCCGAATTTATACACAAGAGCTCACACACGCACACACGCACACATACGTGTGTGTGTGTGTGTGTGTGTGTGTGTGTGTGTGTGTATAATTGAGTATGTCTGTGAGTGTATGTACGTACGCGTATATAAATACATATATATATATATATATATATATATATATATATATATATATATGTGCATTTCGGTAGGTTGGTTTAATATGTTCTACTATAGCCCAAAATCGACCAATGCCTTGTGAGTGAATTTGGTTGACGGGAATTGTGTGGAAGCCTGTCGCATGGTTGTGTGTGTGTATGTGTGTGTGTTTCGTGGGTGGGGTAACATAGAGACAAAATGGGTTATCTTTATGAAAAGCTACTTTTCTTTTTTACAAATTCGTTATCCTGCTGTAAATATTCATTGGCAATCACATTTTTCTAAGTTTTGCAAAAATACTGGGTTATAATAACTCTCTTATGAAATTTATGCATAACTACGAAAATTAATATACTATTCTTATTTATGACATCATCAACGTGTTAAATAATAAGGAATTTTCAACAAAAGATAAATAAATAAAGATCAAATATTCTCACCCGACCTACTCTTTTCATTTTCTGAACTATGCTTGGTTCCGAAGATACAGCGATGATAGAAAACTAAAGAAATTGAAATTTGAGTAACATCATGTTCCACATGTATGTTATAATCCCATTATTAAGAGCAATGCTAGAGATCGGTTTTCTTGTAGAATGAGTTACTTGTGGACCGATCTAACTATCAACAGTTCAAGATTCTTGAACCGAGATAAATGGTAATAAAGCATATTGTGTAAAGCAAGTTATGTAATCTCACATTATATTAAGTAACATATGGTGTGTAAATAAATTCCCCAGCTGCTGAAACGTACGTAGCATGAATTGAACAAAAATGACTATCTATTCATCTACATTTATATATGTGTATGTGTG
This sequence comes from Octopus bimaculoides, assembly GCF_046866305.1. Classification (NCBI taxonomy): domain Eukaryota; kingdom Metazoa; phylum Mollusca; class Cephalopoda; order Octopoda; family Octopodidae; genus Octopus; species Octopus bimaculoides. The sequence continues at coordinate 90,630,221 of NC_142928.1, forward strand.
TGTGTATCTGTATATACACATTGTTGTTGGCACTCCGTCGCTCACGACGTCGAGGGTTCCAGTTGATCCGATCAACAGAACAGCCTGCTCGTGAAATTAACGTGCAAGTGACTGAGCACTCCACAGACACGTGTACCCTTAACGTAGTTCTTGGGGATATTCAGCGTGACACAGAGTGTGACAAGGCTGACCCTTTGAATTACAGGCACAACAGAAACGGGAAGTAAGAGTGAGAGAAAGTTGTGGTGGAAGAGTACAGCAGGGTTCGCCACCATTTCCTGTCGGAGCCTCGTGGAGCTTTAGGTGTTTTCGCTCAATAAACACTCACAACGCCCAGTCTGGGAATCGAAACCGCGATCCTATGACCGCAAGTCCGCTGCCATAACCACTGGGCCATTGCGCCTCCACTGTATATACACATATACACACATAAAAAAGTAAAAGACTGAGAGAGTGTGGAGGATAAAACTCCAAATTCTGGAAGATATTCCATTTATACTGAATGCCTCCATCCTTTCTGTACAAGCTCCACACTATGTATAATGATTATCCTTCTTTATAACAATCATCATCATCAAGTAATTTTTTTCTCTCACGGAATTCCTGTGACCATATTTGAGAGTTAGACGTATAACGGCCTATTTTAGTGCGGGTGTCTGCATGTATGTATGTGAGCGCGAATGAGAAAGAGGGTGGAAAGAAAGAGGGAAGAGTAGAAAAGAGGAGCGGAGACGGTAAGACAGAGAGACAGGGAATTCCTTCTTTTCATCCTGATGAATTGTATTAAGCTTCATATGATTATATAAAACCTTCTTGCTGTCGATGTGACTGACGCTCTTATTGTTGTTGTTGTTACTACTGTTGTTACCGTTGTTTAGCTCCAGGATAGCTTGATCGAGCAGACCAAAGACCAAATGTATTCCAGTCTTTATTGCCCAACCTTTTATTCAAATTAAATGCATTTAGGACTGCATTATGCAATGAGTCCTTTTTAAAAGAGATTGTAGAGTGTGACTGGAGGAAGATTTCGCTACTGTTGCCAGAAAGTAATACAACCGAGTACAGGCATTCTCACTACTGTTGTTAGCGGTGGCGGTGGTGGTGATAGTGGTGGTGGTGGTGGTTTTGGTGGTGGTGGTAGATTTGATGGTGGTGGTGGATTTGGTGGTGGTGGTGGTGGTGGTGGTTGTCGTCGTCATCGTCGTCATCGTCGTCGTCGTCTTCGAGCTGAAAACTCACCTACTCACCCAACACACCCCTAACTAAGCATTCACGCCATGACCGTCTCGTATTTTTTTTTTGTACGTCGGTAGTATTAGATTAGTATTGGATTTAACTGGGCTTCGGCTATTAATTCTATCAGATCGAGAAGCCACATGCAATCTTCTCTAAACAGCAAGTGACCAACACAAGCTTCGTACAAATGCAGTTAGCATTCCGTTGTCAGAAATTTTGAAATTCGAAAAGCTTTAAATTTTAAAATTCGAAAATCTTCAAGCTGCAAATATATGTAAAAGCGCAGGTGTGGCTTTCTAGCAAGAAGTTTGTCTTCCCAACAATTGTGTGGTACCTTGGGCATGTGCCCACTGCTATAACGCCAGCCCGACCAAGCCTTGTTAGCAGATTTGATAGACGGTAACTGGTAAAAGTATGTCAAATGTGTGTGTATGTGTGTGTGCGCATGTGCGTTTTTGTGTGTGTATGAGAGAGAGAGAGAGGAAGGATTGTGTGTGTGTGTTTGTGTGTGTGTGTGTGTGTGTGTCCTGCACCACCGCTTGACACCTCGTGGTTGGTTTGTTTACGTCTCTGTAACTTAGCGGCTCGACAAAAGAAGCGAAGGAATAAGTACCAGGCTTTAAAAAACTTAAGTAGTAAGGTCGATTTATTTGACTAAACTCAAAAAGGTAGCGCTCCAACATGGGCGCAGATCAATGATTAGTTATCGTTTGCCCTTTTTGTTTTTATTAATCGTATCTGCTTTTTAGCAAAAACCTTAACAGTTTTTCTCAAGATGCTCAAGTAACAATATAGAATTAGTATAGATTTCCTGAAGTCTTGAATTAAATTGCAGAAAACCTAAGGCTCAAGTTACTCTTTGCAGCTCACTATTGTTCCTTGGTGGACCATTTAGAAACCATTACTTTTACCCTTTGCCTGTCCTGTGTATACACAGGAATATTACCCTGGCTTCATGCATCACATATGATACACATATCCATTTTTTTCAACCACCACAGTAACTTGGAACTTATGTAAGGAAAGCTTTATGTAAGGAAAGCTTTATGTAAGGAAAGCTTTATGTAAGGAAAGCTTTATGTAAGGAAAGCTTTATGTAAGGAAAGCTTTATGTAAGGAAAGCTTTATGTAAGGAAAGCTTTATGTAAGGAAAGCTTTATGTAAGGAAAGCTTTATGTAAGGAAAGCTCTATGTAAGGAAAGCTTTATAATTTTTAGAACATTTAAAACAAGGCCTGGCAAAAACCATGGACGTTAAGGACAAAATTAGGAAAATGCTTTGGACAGGTAAAGGGGTTAAGTAATTGCTTGTTCTGTGAATTGTCTCGGCTTAAATGCCTTAATCATACATTAGTTCGACTTGTTGCTAAAAAGAAAACAGAAACAGCAACAATAGTTACAGCAGCGTTATTGATGCTGACATATAGATTAAAAATAAAGCATACTCCGCACAAAAAAGGACACCAGTGCATTTACAATTTCGTAAGCTCTAAATAATATGCTCAGACAGACATATACTGAAATACCCATAAGCACACACATTCGGGACTCCACACGGGTACAAACACAGACACACAAATACATAGGCACAGAAACATGTAAATACGCAAACATATAGTCACAAACACTCACGCATGTACACACAAACGCATATATTGGAAAACATCCTATAATCAATAATGATCTCAAGCCACAAATATTGATGAGAGCGGTCATAGTCGATTCATCGATCTTCTGAATCTGATAAGCACTTTATAATTATTGAATCCGAACGGGACAGATAAATATAAGATTTGAACTCAGAACATGAAGAGCCATAACTAAGGAGAAAAATACATTTTGTTCGACGATCTAGTTATAGTCCATAGCAGAACATTGAATTAATAATAAAACTTTTCATTCTGAGCACAGGCATAGCAACTCGTACCACAATATTGTTTTCACCATAGCTTCGGATTGATCATTAATTTGTAACTGAATTTTGGTAGACAAGACAGTGCTGAAGTCCGTCGTTTGTGTGTATATATCTTTTTAAAGAAATTATAATCTATTTTTTAAAATTATTGATAAAATATACTGTCACAAACCTTTAGGGAAGAAGATTTTGTATAGTGTATATTTTGTGTGTTAGCGCTTTCGTTCTTCAACTTTTCAAACGCACCAGTCATCAATAGATCGATGTTTTATTCAATAATCAGTCTTTAAGTGTTTCCATAAAATAGAGTCGACAATAATAATTATTATTACTTTTGCTTAACTCTTTCCAATTTGAGCACAAGAGCAGCTTTTAGGGACGAGGCAAGTCGATTACATTGACCTCAATGCTGAAATGGTACTTATTCAGCAACATCTGAATTCATAACGTAAAGAGCCGAAAGAAATGCTGTTAAGCATTTTGTCTGGCATGCTAACGATTCTGCCTGTTCGCAGCATTACGTTAAAGTACTTTCACTAATAAACAATATTAAATATTTCTATTTGCATCGATAAACTAGATAAATCAGGCTTCTAAATATTCTATCCAAATTTCTTCTGTTGGACATAGAAGTGAAATTATAACATAATTTAGTATATAACATTTAAGAATTTTATAGTGGGTGACCTTGTATTGCTACATACTGTCATTAAAAGTTAGCTGTGTGTTAAACCAGATAATTATATTCCCTGATTCTGCACCGCATTACGAATCAATGAAGGAGCATATATGCATTGTGCGATCTGCTAGACATAGCATCTCAATTACCTTGAAACCGCACTCTACCGTTTTGGATAAAGAAGCATGAATTAAAAACAACATGCCTCTAGAAGCAATAGAGATTGTGCTGTCACATCTGGAGCTCCTTTGATACTGTTCTTTTACTTACAGGTTTTCATTATATTCTAGCGTTAAAAAAATTATCCCGTGTGTGTGTGAGAGAGAGGGGGTGAATGTGTGTGTGAGAGAGAGAAGGGGAGGATATGTGTGTGTGTGTGTGTGTGAGAGAGAGAGAGAGAGAGAGAGAGAGTGTGTGTGTGTGTTTGTGTGTGTGTGTGTGTGTGTGTGTGTGTGTGTGTATTATTTTTGATTTTACGCCTACGAGGTATAGTTGCCGTTTAAAAAATGCTTGAAGATGAATTGTGGAGGTGCAATGGCCCAGTGGTTAGGGCAGCGAACTCGCGGTCATAGGATCGCGGTTTCGATTCCCAGACCGGGCGTTGTGAGTGTTTATTGAGCGAAAACACCTAAAGCTCCACGTGGCTCCGGCAGGGGATGGTGGCGAACCCTGCTGTACTCTTTCACCACAACTTTCTCTCACTTTTACTTCCTGTTTCTATTGTGCCTGTAATTGAAAGGGTCAGCCTTGTCACACTGTATCACGCTGCATATTCCTGAGAACTACGTTAAGGGTACACGTGTCTGTGGAGTGCTCAGCCACTTGCACGTTAATCTCACGAGCAGGCTGTTCCATTGATCGGATCAACTGGAACCCTCGATGTCGTAAGCGACGGAGTGCCAACAACAACAAAGATGAATTACAAAAAAAAAAAGAGCAAAGGAAGAAATCAAAAACGGAATCATAGGAGAGGAATTAACAGATATTTTCGACTGTAGTTAACCCACGCAATTGGATCAAAGTTATAGCTTTAAACAGCCTAAAATACTACAAACTATAACATCATACCAATCTAAACACTAACTTCAGAATTTTGTGCAAGAAGCATGATCTGCAAATAGTAAACTGCTGTTAGATTAGGTGCAAAGAAGGCGTGATGCTTGTAGAGATAAAATAGTTTCCGTTAAAAAAAAAGTACTTAAACATTTATAGTATATTGCAAAGAAAAGTCAACATAAATTCATCTTATCTAAACAGAAAATCAGTTGCCTGACTCGTGGTGTATTGGTGAACATGAATTCTTTTAGTGACTTTGATGTGTGTGCATATGTGTGTGTAAAGATATATGTATGTATGTATGGATGGATGGATGGATGGGTAGAAGGATGGATGAATGGATGTTTAAGTCGTGGGTGTTTAGCTAAGTTATTTTAGTTGATATATAATTTGTTCATGTGTGTGTGTGTATACACCCACTAAAATACACAGACACTAAGTAATATACATATATGTATGTATGCATATGTGTGTGTGTGTGTGTGTGTGTGTGTGTGTGTGTGTGTGTGTGTGTGTGTGTGTGTGTTTATGTATGTATATTGCAAGAAAAAGTCCAAAGGTCCTTCCCGAGCCATAGGCCTCTCGAGACCGGTTTCCTGGATTCTGTGGCGCGTATACTCCCACCCTGGAGGGGATACCCGGTCACCGCAGGGTTATTCATTGCTGGAGCAACGTGAAATTAATTGTTTTACTCAAGAACACAACAGACCCCTAATTCGGGAATCAAAACCACAATCTCACGATCATAAGCGTACCATTCAAACCGTCACGCGCTTCCATGTCTGTGTGCGTGTATATATACGTACATACAACTCTGTGTGTGTGAGTGTGTGTGTGTGTGTGTGTGTGTGTGTGTGTGTGTGTGTACATCTTTCTAATTTTGGCACAAGGCTAGCAATTTTGAGAGGAGGAGAAATTGAAAACTGCGAGGTATATTGGGAAAGTATCTCCTATTATAGCCCCAGACCGACCAATGCCTTGTGAGCGAATTTGGTAAAAGGAAACTGTGTAGAAGACCGTTGTATATACATATGTGTGTTATGTGCGTATCAACTGGTGTTGGTTTGTTAGCGTCCCCCTAATTTAGCAGTTTGGCTTGAGTCCGATAGGAGGAGTAGCAGATTTTTTAAAAATAAGTACTGGGGCTTATTTGTTCGACTAAACCTCTCGGTGTCCCAGCATGGCTGTGGTCCAATGATTGAAACAAGTAAAAGATAAAAGACTTACATATATATACTGAATACACAAGTACGCGCGCGCAAGCATACACGCACACACACAAACACACACACACACACACACACGTACGTACGTGCATACATACATACATACATACATACATGTATATATACATACATACACGTATATATACATTCATACATACATGTATATATATATATATACATATATATATATATATATATATATATATATATATATATATATATATATATATATATATATACATACATGTATGTATGTATACAGAAAATATGAAAACAGAAACATTTCAATGAATACCGAGTTGTCAAGGTATACGCTTGAGATTCCGGCGTTAGATCAATCGATATATCAATAATCTAAATTTCATCCGAATCATCTTTCTAACAGTTTGGTAAATTTATATGTATCGGAAATTTCACCAAGTCGATGAGTATCCGACAAATAAAATCGATTCTTTCTATACCGATGCTGAATATGGAAACACGTTCTTTTATCTTTTAATTTTTCTTTTGTTTTTGTTTTGCTGTTGTTTTTTTTCTTTTTGTCTCTTCCACTTTTTCTCTTTGGAAAAAATCCAAATAATTTGATTGATGATCCAACCAGACGCGAAAACAGAACCACGTTTTGTCCCATTTATTTATTAGAGCGTAAGAGTGTAGCCAAATTTCCGAAAAACAAATGCTGCGTACCATAAAAGTATATAATCAATATAAGTGTGGTTAAAAGTTTGGCTGGAATTAAAACAGAGCATTACTTTATCCTTTCTCAGTTCAGACTTTTATATTTATCATGCTGAATATGGTAAAGTAACATATTATCGCATCGATATCATATTTGACATACCCCTATTGCATGTACCTTGGCCGATTCAATTTTGTACTTCTGTCCTCTCCTAAAGATGCGTAGTCTTAGCATATCCTTGTCTTGTTTTTGCTTTGCTTGTGTATTTATTTGCCTATTTT
>NC_142928.1:90642291-90644791 GCF_046866305.1 Octopus bimaculoides
TGAATTACAGGCACAACAGAACAGGAAGTAAAAGTGAGAGAAAGTTGTGATGAAAGAGTACAGCAGGGTTTGCTACCATCCCCTGCCGGAGCCTCGTGGAGCTTTAGGTGTATGTGTGTGTTTGTGTGTAAACCAACACTCGCGAGCAGATATGACTTGAATCATGTTTTTGCTACTTGTTTTCGGTGCCAATGTAATCGCGTGGAAACAGTTCCCCCACCTCTTTGTCCCTTCCACCCTGGATCCAGCGAAAGATGAATGATATGACAACTGCAAGGAGATTAAAGGATCGCAATAACATTCAGTTGCTACTCATTTGCAGTTGAGTAGTGTGGAATAATGTGAAATGAAGTGCTTTCCTCAAGAATAAGGCACTGCGCCCAATCCGAGAATCAAACCAAAGATCAAATGAACTCACTAACCTAAAGGAAACGTTCCTTCATATATATATATATATATATATATATATATATATATATATATATATATATATATATATATATATATATATATATATATATTAATAGTTATCGCCAAGCCAACATGGCAGTCCCAAAATTAGGACGAAAGCTGCCGTGAATTAGCTCCAAGAAGCCATCGCCTCTAGCTAGCTATGTGACACACGAAACCTGTGTCCTTTATAACCTTCGAACAGGGGAGGTCAGCAGTGTCCCCCTGCTGGTTTGGCATCTGCAGACTAGTTTCAGGGTGTTGCCCCTTGTCAATGCAGAGCAGCCAAGCCTTAGCCAGGCAGCGCTGCTGACTATCTGCTCGAAGGTTATTTATCTAATTTCAGTGGAATCTATCCACTGGTTTTCAGAAATAGAGTTATTAATATTTCTAAGTCTCTCTAAAGGAGACTACGGCAGCGGTACTGGAAATTAATAGTTATCGCCAAGCCAACATGGCAGTCCCAAAATTAGGACGAAAGCTGCCGTGAATTAGCTCCAAGAAGCCATCGCCTCTAGCTAGCTATGTGACACACGAAACCTGTGTCCTTTATAACCTTCGAACAGGGGAGGATCACATTTTTGTACCTACTGATGAAAGATCAATTCAGATCGAATCAGTAAATTCAGATAAATTTGCTATTCAGAAATATCCTTTCTCAATTCTATAACAAAAAATGCTGCTGCGCCTACTACTGTTACTACTACCACTATTATCACTACCACCATCACTACCACTGTCACCACTACTACTATTAATACTATCACCACCACCATCACTATTACTACTACCACTACACGAATTAACGAATGAAATTCTATACGGTCGCCCTCACCTGCTACGAATAATAGGCCTTCCTAAAATCTTAAACTTAAAATTATAAAGGAAAAACAAATAAAAAAAATACAGAGATTAATATACTCTTGCTTGGAACGTTTTGATCATAGAGCAGACTTGAACCAAGAATACATTGAGAATGAAGTCCTATGCAGTAGTAAAACGACTGGATGCTCATGACTGGAAAGCTTTTTGCTCATTAGAACTGCTCAATTGGAACGGATGAAAGAGTCAAAACAACAACCATGACTGAAATTTCTTGTTTTATTTTCTAACAATCAGCAATTCAAAATGAACGCCGCTTGCACGGACTTCAACTGTTCGCCCTACCCTTACTTTACAAGTGGCTGAAAAGTCGATAAAGACTACTCATACTCTTCCTGACTAAACAATATGCAAAGGCAAGAAAGGAAAGACAGAGAAAGAGAGTTTAAGCATATAATAGCGTACGATATGGTTTTGATTCCGTGTTGCAAGCACTTCATTTTAATTGTGTCTATGTTAAAAAGAAAAAAAATCAATATTTTACACGATTATAGATGGCTAAACGTTAATAAACATCAACTTCACCAATTCCACAGAATCAAGAAGCAATATCGTTCTGATGTAATGACGTCACATATCATGAACAAGGAAAACAACACCCACATACTAATCTCATAGCCCGTTCTTTTTTTCACTGAACAATTGCAGACTATTAATTGAAGTAAATACAAGATTTCTTCGATAAGACCTTGACGTCAATCGAATGCACTGTATTTCGGATTTGTAGCTATTAAAACAACTTAACGTTTGCAGATACGACAGCACTTCCATCACACACACACACACACACACACACACACACACACACACACACACACACACACACACACACACACACACACACACACATATGTAATCTTGTGCTTGGTAGCGCTAAGCCTGAATGAAATATTCTTCCAGCTGGCATGTTGGCTTGTGCATTTAATTGTTGCTGGAATTTAATTCCAGGTTATATAAATCAATTAATCAGTCAATCAATCAATCAATCGATATCTTTTTTATTCTTGCGAGACATAAACTAGTAATGAGTTCAGTTAATGAACCTAGTTTCGATCGCAGGTTAAGAACTTTTTCTGTTATATATAACAGTTCAGTTCAGTTTTTTTATGGTTCATTCTGCTTTTGATTTTTTTTTTTTTAATAGGCTCAGCCTGTCTGGAAAAGTGAT
>NC_142928.1:90649791-90652291 GCF_046866305.1 Octopus bimaculoides
CGGATCTTCTGCTGAGAGAAATTTATGATTACCTCAATATCTGGGGATTCTCAGTTAAGCAAAGCCCATAACTTCATGACTCTATGAAATATAATTAACTGTATAGAAATTTTGTCATGCTACTGAAGAATAATGGATCTTTGGCCCACGAGTTTCCTCATAAAAAGAAAGGATGTGGAATTTTCTATGTTCTTTGGTCTAAAAGAATAGTGATGCTGACAGCAACGACCCTTAAAAGCGTTCGTGAGTGGTGCTGTATGATTCTTATAAATATGAACACTATCCAGTGTAATGGATGCCTTTTCTTTCGCTTTGAATATGTCCACTATAGCTTTGTTTTAGATGTTATATTGTGGTTGACGAGAAATTTGACTGCACTTTTCAGAAAGTTGAGCGATCATGTGTCAGCTGCCTTATAAATAAAATTGTCATTGAACCAGATTCTTATCATTCCCTCTTTCATTCCTATTCTTTTGCCCGCTCTTACTCTTTCTTTCTCGTCTGCCTTTCTCTTCTGCCTTTCTCTTCTTGTCAATCGTTCTGTCTTATACTTTCTATTCCGGCGTAGATGGTTGAGCTATTTATTAATTTAGCGAAGTGATTGCCTTTAGAATTCGTGAAATTTTTCAGTATAATTGCTATTAGTAACAACGTGTCTAAGTACAACAAAAACAGCAACAATAATAAGAAAACATACATAAAAAATTATAAAAATAAAAATATTAACGAAAATGTAGCAGTGAGGCGAAAATCTACAAAACATCCAATAAATATTCTTGGACATTTCTTGTCATGGTTGTTGTTCAGAAAAGGACAAGAGAAAAGAAAAGAGGATTGTAAAGTAAGAGAAATGTCGGTCCTTCAGTTTAATTGGATGGAAATTTGACTGATTTTTTCAAAAGGTTCAGTGATCACGTAGAAGTTCCCCACGTAGACGTTCCTCTTTAGGACTGCTTAATTTAATAGTTATTTATATAAATGTTATGAGAAGCAACTGGCAGTCAGTATATTGTTATTTGAAAACATTTAAAAAACATAAAAAGCCATACTGTAACAAACTGAAACCTACTTATAACGAATACTTCAATTATTTCATAAATTATTAAAAAGATATACGAAGCTCTGCAAAAGAAAGAGAAAACATCCAGAAAAAATATTGCACAAGACGTTACAGTTTAAAAAACAAAGCCGCCTCTTAAATCTTTGATTAATAACGAAGCTCGAAATGGCCAGAGTATATTTATCAAGCAGAAAAGACTCTATAAACATTGCTAAATTCAATAATGTATTCACATCACACCAAGTTACTCAGTTACTAATGCATTGATCGCAAACGCTTCCAGTCACTTGGCGGTCTTATGTTTATTTCCTAGCAGGTTATATTGACATACTCTACAAACATCTCAAGTTTGTTTTTGCTTTTTCCTGCCGCTGTAAACAGGCAGATGGAGTGGGGATGGTTTGGTGGGTAAGAAATTGCAAGATAAACATATTTATATAGGTGCAGGCATAGCAGTGTGGCTAAGAAATTTGCTCGGCGTTTACGTGGAACCGGGTTCAACTCCCTTACATTGTATCTTAGGCAAATGTCTTCTATTGTACGATTGTTTTCGTATTGATTAATACCTTGTGCGTGGAATTTGGTACATAGAAACTACAGCAGTCAGTCGTGTACATTATATATATGCTTTTTTTCTTTGTGTATGTGTGTGTGTGTGTCTGTCTGTGTCTTTGTGTGAGTGTGTGTGTGTGTGTTTGTGCGTATGTGTACATGTACATCTGCCTGTAAGTGCGTGCGGTGCGCGTGTGTACACGTATGTATGTATGCATTTATGTATGCATGTACGCATGTATATATATATATATGAAAATATGTACATACACGAATAAAAAGATACATACATGAATATATACAACACACACACACACACACACACAAACACACACACAAACACACACACACACACACACACACACACACACACACACACACACACACACATACATATATATATATATATATATATATATATATATATATATATATATATATATATATATATATATATATATATATATGGCGGTGGTGAAAGTGATGCATTTACATCGTTCAGCAATGGATGAGAATTCAGTTGTTGAATCAACTGAATAGCTGGCTTCTTAATTAACGTGTGAACATTTCACAAATATGCGTATACTTAACGTAATTCTAAGGCGAATTCTGAGTACAATTCGCCCAAAAGGCTACTATACACAGTTTCAGACACAAAGCAAGAATCGGTTCAAGAAATCGACGCATTCGTGTCCTCACAGTTGCGAAACGAACTTCTTAACCACTTAACCATTCGGCCATACGGCACCTACTGGTTGGGCTGTTGCACTCTCGACTGCAAAAATGCCTTTTTGAATCCCGCACGAGGTGATGCAAAAGCCCTTCATTTCACGTTTTTCTGCAGTCACTTTGAAATATTACGTGTGACACACTGCGCATCTATTCAGG
>NC_142928.1:90654791-90704791 GCF_046866305.1 Octopus bimaculoides
TTGTCCCTGATGACGGAAAGCCCTGTGTATGGAGATGCTGACCCAACACATCGGATATGCCAGAAACAGCTGTAAGACATTAATTACTTCTTTTTTGATTCGCCTTACTCTTATCAAATACTCTAAATGACCTGAGATACTTGTCCTGCCTAGTCCATTTTCCTGTAATATATACCTACTCTCTCGGAAGCCTACTGCAGATCTTTAGCTCACAGTCTCTGCTGTGAACTTGGAACCTAACGGATGACCAATTATAGCACTTATGCAGCATACTTATTCGTTTAGATCATCAGTGAACTAAACCCTCATATTTTATATATATGAAATTAACACGCAAGTCGCTGAGTACTCCACAGACACGTGTACCCTTAACGTAGTTCACGGGGAGATTTAGCGTGACACAGTGTTGATAATTTCGTTGTTATTGTTGTTCTTTCTTCTTGGGTGGTCTGTAGGATTACGTTATCTCATGTAACACTGACTTATCTAAGACGGTAAGATGTGATTTGAGCAATTTTTGACTGTCTATGTTGAAAAAGTCTGGCAACCAATTAGAGTTTGCTTAGTGTAGTACGCTCTCAAGACACTATAGTAATGGATGGATAGACAGATTAATATATTGGCACACAGAGAGATTAAACACTATATTTGTAGCTAAAACAGTTAAACAGTAGGGAAACAGTAAAATATTAACAGCTAGAAAACAAAAACAAATGAAAAGAATGGAGACGAAATAACGAAATATAAAAATACGTGCTGATGCAAATGATAAGCTGTTTATAGAAGTTGAGACAATAAACGATTCCGAAAAAGGTGAAAAGAGAAGAGAGTAAATGTATCACATATATGTATGCATGTATGAAGGCTCATGACCGCACGCTTAGGGTCTTGCACTCACAAACGCAAGTTCGTGGTTTCGATTGCCAGACCAGCAGTGCGTTGTGTTGTTAGTAAAGCACTTCATTTCACGTTGTTCAAATGCACTCAACTGTAATTGGGTAACTCTGCGACGGAATGGCGTTCCGTTCAAGGGTAATGTTGGCCTACCCACCAAGCCAGCGGGGCAGCATCATTCAAAAGCAACAACAATGTGAGAGAGCGCAGTCTGGTCGAAGCAGTGATACAATGGGGCATGCTTGGATGACGGGGTGAGCGGGGTGAGCGTGTTTGTGTGTATAAGCATGTATGTATATAAGCATGCATGCTCATACATAGGCGTGTGCACATATGCACTTATAACATGCTAAATTTCTTAAATGTCTTACATATTTTCACAGTCCCTTTGATGGCATGTGGCTGTAATCTTCAGACTATGTTCTTTGTAGTTTTGTGAAACCCAGTATCTGAAGATTAATACTAAGGTAATTAGTTACCTAATCAATGACACTAATAATTAACAGTAGAAATCTAAAACTATAGGCCAGATCGGATTGAATAATAACAGATTTCTAATCAGCTCGGTGAAAATGTATTCGTTTTTACCAATATTAACAATAAATTATGATGAGCGACTGATTTCAACTACTGTGCATAATTTCTATTTCTCGACATATATATGCATGTATTTATGCATGTACATAGATGCATGAACGGAAGCAAGTATTTGTTTTTGTTTTTACCAGAGCCACATGTCAAACGAAGTCTTTATAAGTGAAACTGAAAGGACGACAGGTATATGCAAGCGGTTGCCTTGTCACATTATGTCACACTGGTTTTCATTGATTACATGTGTCTGAAAATGACGTTAAAATTACGCGTGTTTGAAAATATAAGAGAACGCATGACTGAAAATGATGTTAAGAGTACACTTACCTGTTAATATCAACGAATAAACTGCAACAGCAATCGTACAATCAGGAAACTGATTGTTGAAACAAGTGATAATGTTTCACTATAATATAATAGAGCATTATAATAATGGAATAAAATATTTCTCTATTATAAAACTCTATTATTAAAAAACGCATTCAGCAATAGTATAAATGCAAGTACATGTGTGGGTGAATATATTTTTCCGGTTCTATTTTCCAATTTTCTCACTCATAAAGAACCGGTTTCTAACTCAGGCACAAGGCGTTTCTTTCATTGGTAGTAAGACAGCCACAATCTTCTATATATCTATTTATTTGTTTTGCATCTTGACTCATGTTTGTGTATGCATACATCTGTCTATATGTTTTGACTCCTATATGTGTATGCATACATTTGTTTTATATGTCTACAAATGTATGTATATGCACTTATTACAAGGTAAACTTCGGGAAAGTTTTTGCATATTTTCTCAGTTCCATTAATAGCATCTAATTGCAAACTCTTAGCTGTTTCGATTGAAGTTTTTTTCAGTGAGCTTAAAAGCCCTACAGGGAGTTAGTTTCTATGCACTACCACACCTCCAACTCGCTGAAAATAGCAACCAAATCTCCTTCGAATCACAACCTACTAGACATCTTGTGGAAACAAAGAATACACCGAACTACACAGCTGTAATGACTCCAAGAGATCAGACTATGATTCTGTAGTCAGTGTTAATATACTTGCCCAATATGCCACGCAGTGGGACTGAATCCGGAACCATGTGGTTGGGAAGCAAGCCTCTTACCACACAGCCACACCTGCGCCTATATATGTATGTTATTTCTAACTATTTAAATATTTCATATATGGGAGGAGTTGGTTCTCATCAAAGAGACAAAGTTCCTTTACTAAACTCTGAATAACAAAAGCGATGTATTACATGTTGAACTTTTGAAAAATCTTGCATATTTTTACTGTTCCTCTAACGGACTGTGTTTGTAAAATGTGTATTGGATGATCACTTCCTTTGCTAATAATGCTAGGTTTTCGAGATTGCCACTTAGGTAAAGCCGAGTGCACAAATTATTATAGGTATACATGTGAATTTGTAATCTACATAGAAATGTTATAAGCTTAAAATCAGTTACTTGTAACAATTTTCTTTTTCATTGATTTAGAAAGAAATGCTCGCATGTTTGCTTCGATGCGTGTATACATGTATGCATGCATGTATGTATGAAAGTATGTTTGTATTAATACATATACGTATGTCTATACCTGCGTGTATGTATGCATTACGTAGAGTTTCTATGTATATATGTTTGTATGTATATGTGTGTTAGTATGTGTGTTTGTGTGTGCGTGTGTGTGTGCGTATGTGCGTGTGTGTACACGTATGGTTTTTATGTATTTATGTATGTTTGAATGAATATATGCATGTATGCATGTATTATATATATATGTATGTATGTATATGTGTGTGTGTGTGTGTGTATGTACTTCAAGTTTCATTCTCCAAATTTCTCACTGATAAAGAAAGAGCCAAGAAACAACACATGAACAAAGGGCTTTCATTGGAATTAAGATAAGAATCTAGGTCAGTGTTTAGGATCGCCTTGCACGCACGCGAAAATTTACCCGTATTCACATATGAAACTGTCCATTGAAGGAGTCATTCAAAACCCACAGGAAAATCGTTTTCGTGCTACATCTAAAACGGGTAACGTGATATAAGATGAATTTGTATTATTAAAAATGCATTATTTTTCTCCGAAGTGATGAGCTCTCATAGTTTTTAGAACACTTGTATGTTGTGCTTCGAGCTAAAAGAATTCCAAATCCTGAACCAGGTGGTAAGTATGTATGTATATATGTATGTATATATGTATGTATGTATGTATGTATGTATGTATGTATGTATGTATGAATGTAGTTTTTGTTTAGCCGTCCCTCTAGGAGAAAGTAAGTCTGAAATAGCACACACCTCATTGCGAAGCTTGTGATCTTGCTCTTGCTTGTTTCTGGACTACTTGGCTTCGAAGATAAGAGTGTTAGCGGTGTTGTGCACTGTGTTATTGATTTAAAATGTCAGCACGGGCGTTGCTGGCGGCCATTGTCTTTAACATCTGGGATAAGATAATTTGTCAGTGATGGTCGTACTAGTCTGCTAGTTGACAGCCGCCATTTATATATATTTGAATGAATGAATGTACGAGAGGGTACCCAAAAGAAACCGGAATTTTGCAACATTATTTTATTCACTTAGTTTTACATGTTTACACTTTAATCGCCTTCAAAGTAATCTCTGTTTGATGCAATGCATAGATCCGGGCGCGTTTTCCAAAATTCGAAGCGGTGCTGGAACTCTTGCAAAGTGAGGCCTTTTAACGCCTCTGTCGGTTTTCTTTTTCTCTTTTTTTTCACCTCTTCCACATTTGCATATTCCGTAGTACCAGCTATCGTCAACCGTGATGACCTTCGAAAAAAGGACCGGATCAACTTCCAACTGTTCTTTCAGTTCACGACACGCATTCAATCGTGAATTTTGATCATCCGTGAGCAAGCGAGGTACAAATTTTGCTGCAACATTTTTCATTCGCTATTCCTCGCGCAAAATTTGTTTGCAGTAGCTCCAGGACACACCCATCATATCAACAAGATTGTCAATTATTCGGTGATGTTCTCATTCGTTCGGGGAAGTCGGCGGTCGTCCTGAACGACGTGGGTCTTCAAGCGACAAGTAACCATAAACTTGTTTTGTTCATGGCAGCGTCCTTGTAAGCTGTTTGAAGCATGACAGCTGTTTCAGCTGCCGTTTTCTCCAGCAGAAAACAGAATTTCGCGGAAGCATGCTGTTCCTTCGTTTCAGCCATCGCAAAAATCGACGAAGAGGAGAGAAGCACTACATGATAAAGACGCATCACGTGGCTGTACGATATCACCCGACAACGCCGGTCGATAGACTTATGTCAGAATGTCACATCATGTGACTTCAAGCGACGGAAGCCTTAACTACAACGAGTTTTCCCCATAGAGAACGTTTTTGGTTACTTTTGAGTACCCCGTCGTATGTATGATGGTAGATATGTAACCGCACTTGTGCAGGTACATATCTACTATCTACATATCTACCATGTAACTGCACTTGTTTGCCAAGATGCGTACCATTGTGTTCGTAAAATCGTAAGTTTTAACTTGTGTGTGTGCAACATAAACGTATATTCATATGTCAATAAGTGTATTTGTCCACATGACACAAGTTAAATGTCTGGAACGTTTTATAAACTTTTAAATTTCATTAACGGTTTTTAATTACAATTTTCTAATTATCCGTGACCTTTCTGTATGTGTGTATGCATGTATGTGTGCATGCATGTATGTATGTATGCATGTATGTGTGCATGCATGTATGTGTGTACATATGTACACATATATGTTTGTACAGAAGATGATTATGTACAGATACTTGTATGACTACGTTTGTATGTATTTATGAATGCGTGAGTCTTTAGTTGATTTCAAAGAGAACCACTAGAAACCCCTACCCCTACCACTGCCACGTCCGAAGATAAGTTATGAAAACATACATATTCACAAATAATATTTGTAACGTATAATACAGAGCCTATCTTCATTTTCGAAACATTTTTAGAGAATTATACTACGGATTTGCCATATGGATTTGAGTGTTGGCGAAAGAAAATTTCACACAATTGCATATCATCTGATAGAAGATTTCGTAGCATCAATTTTGATTTTGTTTTCCAATATATTAAGAATGTAGAAACAAATTTAACTTACAGTTAAATGTCATAGCTTCAACAGCAGTTTATTCCCACCTATCGCGTGATGAATTATAATATTAACATTAAAAAAAATACACATGAAATAACACCAAACTTTAAATATGACATATTACTATGCGTGTATATTGTTATGTATTTATATTTGTGATATTACATATGTATTATACAAGGCAGTGAGCAGACAGAATTGTTAACACATTGGACAATATGCTTAGCAGGATATCTTTCGGCTTTTTATGTTCTGAGTTTGAGCACCACCGAGGCCAAATTTACCTTTCATTCTTTCGGAGTCGATAAAATAAAGGAGCAGTCTAGTACATAGGTCGATGTAGTTGAGTAACGCTACCCTCCAATCTTAAAAATTGCTGACTTCTTGTCAAGATTAGAAACAGTTATATATGTATTATATATGTGCATATTTATGTGTGCTTGTGTGTGTTTGTTTGTGTTTGTGTGAGTGTATATATGTGTGTACATAGATAACGAGTGATTGATCTTAGGTAAACAAAAATAAAGTACATGGGGTCGTATTGTATGTATGTATGTGTGTGTGTGTATTGCAACCTTCAATAAACAACCCTTACACTCAAACACATGCACTAACCCACACACACATGTATCAGTTCAAATGTATCTGGGACATATTTGCCCTGTATAGAGGCCATTTTCACTGCGTTTTTTACAGGCCAAATATGTCCCAAACATATTTGAACTTATCTAAATGTTTTCACAAGAGTACTGTATATACACACACACACACACACATACACACACACGCGTACGTACATACATACATACATGGTGGAATATTCCCATCAGCATCTGTCAAATGTACACATAACATGTCGGATATTGTTGTTTGTGACAGAAGGACAAAGGTATGTTCCATCATAGAGGTTGGCTGCCCTGTAGATATAAATATCTCTTTGAAAATCAAAGAAAAAGAGGATATCTATGGACAACTGCTTCGAAACATCCAGCTTCTATATCCAGACTATGAATTCATATTCATACCAATAATAATTGGGGCACTAGGTTTTGTTAGTAAATGCTTAAAGGAGAATCTGGATAAACTGGAATTTTTAGAAAGAGAAAACGATTGGCTAATTCATACATTACAAGTGCAATCTGTGAGTGGAACAGTAAAGATATACAAGACTTTCTGAAGTTTCAAGCCTTGTATCTTTGTTGGAAACCGGCTCCCTCCTCAGTGGAAAATTTATAATTAAAAAAATAGAAAAGACTCACATACATAAAATTAAGACAGCCATCAAGTTAAAGCACAACCGGCCAGTTACGGTTGTATGGGACAACAAGAAAAATAGGTATTCAGTTTTGGAAATCAGCTGCCCCTTGGACACGAATATGGTTAGAAAAATAAGAGGAAGAGACATCCATGAGCCATTGATAGGAAGTTTGAAAATTCAGTACCCAACATACACTTTCAGCTTCATACTCATTGTTATTGGAGCAACAGGATACATTCCAACACATCTGGAGCAAAGCATGGCTGAATTTGGGATCTTAAGGAGAGAATGCAAATCCTTAATTCATACGCCACAAATGACCGCGATATCTGGAACTACAACAATTTGCAAATCATTCTTAAGATTTTATGGATGATGGTTAAAACAAGATACTTTCCTTCAGAACCTTGCGACCAAGTAGGCGGCTGGTTAAAAATATTCTAAATTAAATAGCGAAAGAGAACATAACGTTGAGTAACTGTATGTGTTGCAAGCGTACATAAGCTCGCGTAAGTAGTAAAATTGATGCTATGTTCAACAGCGTGATTAAGTGATTTTCAAGTATCTGAATACAGGTTAAACGACAGATGAATTGTGTTGCCAAGTGTTGATGAAGAAGAATAGGATTCATTTACGATTTTCAGATAATGTTTCATTATCACACACGTTATATATTTCTATACAAAGAAGTTAATGAGTTGATATCTTAATGTTTTACCAGAATCAGATTACATCTTATAATATATTCTCCGAAATCAACAATGAAAGATTTTTATTATATAAGCGTACAGTATGAAGTTAAAATCAGTTTGTATGATGCTTTTGCTATTTATAATGAATTGGGAAGGTAATGTAACTGAAGTCGTTATATCTTCAAACGTATATCGAAATCTTGTTGCTGAATTCTCTTGCTTATAGATAGTTTACCGTTTTCTTTAAAGCACTGACCACATGTGCCTGTTTGTACGTGTATGCTTGCTTAGAATTGTGTATGTGTATGTTTGCCTACGATTGTGCACGCATTTACATGTATGTATGCGACTATGTGCATGTTTGCTGTATATATGCATTTATTGGTTTCAAATTTTGGCACAAAACTAACAAGTTTTATGGAGGGACTAACATTGACCCCAGTGCTCGACAGGTACTTTGTTATCAACACCGAAAGGATGAAAGGCAAAGTCGACCCCGGCGGAATTCGAACTCAGATTGTAAAGACAGTTGAAATACCACTAAGCATTTCGCATGGCGTGTTAACGGTTCTGCCAGCTCGCCGCCTTAGCATATATGCTTATATTAAATAATATTCGTTTTCCGAATGATCCGGCTCCATATATTGTTGATTTACATCGTTTTCCCCGATATAACGATCAAGTATGGTTATGGGAATAGAAGTTGATTACATGATATGCATGCTTATTCTAAGATTTTACCCCATAGTCAAAACCATCATCGCGTAGATATAATAGACATTTATACAAATAAAAACACATACGCAAAACATAAAACGTATACATATTCACATTCGCTGCAACCATGAATATACATATGAATTATATATGTATACATATGAATTATATATATATATACAAATACATCCTTCTGTCTATCAACACACCTACACCTGCAGATATGCAAGCGTATGTACATACATATATGTATGGAGGAAGGAGACATGTGCAAGACAGTCACTCTTAAGCAAACGGATACAGTGTTACACTCGTATATATACATACATTCGTACACATATACACATGCACACACATACACATCTGATATATGCTTATACATACAAACACATATAAAAATATATAAGATATGTTAAACCACATGAAAGGCCTGTACATGGACAAAATATAAAAAGCAGGTTCTATCTGTGACCTTAGACATGTAGCGGGGTCTAAAGAACATTTTCCAGATGAGATATCTTTCCATATGAGATACCTTTCCATATCGCAAAGACCGCACTTTCCACTGCCGTTGATGTAAGGTTTACACTTGGCCAAGATCTTCCAGTGAATCTTATAGCTGACACCTTGTCCTTTTAAGGACCATATATAACTGGATAATTTGGTCGTTTTTCTTTTATCCCAGTGTCTGAAGCCTAAGGTGTGATTATTGAACCTGGCTTTAAAGTTTCCTCCTTTGAGACCCACATATTTCTTTGACGAAACTGTGTCCTTAGCGGTCGTAGAATCTACGGTGGCTTCATAAATAATGGTCTCGGTCATGCAAGCTCCATTTAGCGGGCACAAGTAATTATCTCTGCAGGAACAGCCAGCTTCATGCTGTTGTTTTTGTGTATTGTGTGTAATTATATTTTTAAAATTTGTGGTTGAACTAAAACTAATTTTTATGTTATGCCTATTTAAAAGTTTCCTGTACTTATGATTAATTGGAAAATGCCTAACTATAAGTGATAAGAAATATCTACCTATATTAAAGGTCACTTCGCGGGAGTAAGGGGGGTGAACCAGATAATTTTCCTATTCCTATGTTTTCTTTTCTTTATTTCTGAACTAATAACAGGTGTATAAGTTATTTCTTCTCTACAACCACTATCTTTAAGAACTTTATTATATACGAGGGCAGCATTATTAAATATGTTTATATCGGAGGAGAAGCTGGAAATTCTCCTACTAATATTTTTAACTAAATTCTTAAACATTATGGGTGGGGGGCAGGAACCTAAATTAATATAACTAAGTCTATCGGTCTTTGTGATATGGAAAGATGGCTCATCTGGAACACTTCTTTAGACCCCGCTACATGTCTAAATTCAAAAACTGAGCTTTTTGGATCATGTCTACATATGAGAAAATACTTGTTACGTTTTTGGGCCCCCAAGATCACAGAGAGAACCTGTTTTTTTATATTGTGTCCATGTACAGGCCTTTCATGTAGTTTAACATATCTTATATATTTTTTATATATTTTTATATGTATTTGTATGTATAAGCATATATCAGATGTGTATGTGTGTGCATGTGTATATGTGTACGAATGTATGTATATATATACGAGTGTAAGACTGTATCCGTTTGCTTAAGAGTGATTGTCATGCACATGTCTCCTTCCTTTATACATATATGTATGTATATACGCTTGCATATCTGCAGGTGTAAGTGTGTTGATAGACAGGAGGGTGTATTTGTATATATATATATATATATATGCACCCCTATATATATAATTCATATGTATATTCATGGCTGCAGCGAATGTGAATATGTATACGTTTTATGTTTTGCGTATGTGTTTTCATTTGTATAAATTTCTATATATCTACGCGAGGATGATGTTGACTATGTATTTATACGTGTGTGTGTGCGTATATTTATACATATATATGCATATGCGTGGTTTTGTCCATCCGCGTGTGTGTATGTGTATATGTATATTTATACATGCAGCGTGTGTGAATATATGCCTGCTACGAACGTTAATACATGTATATTGTTTACGGTTTTATATGAGTATTTTTATTTATATAAGTTCTAAGATAAATGTAAACTTTTTCTATGTGAAGATGAAATTATATATACATATATACGTACGTGTGTATGTATTTTCTTATTTATGTGTATATATTTTTTTGTGCATGTATATGCATATGCATGTATATGTATATGCGTATGCGTGTGCGTATAGAGATGTGTATATGAGCATAATAATGCGTGTATGGGTACATATACGTGTGTATGTGCGTGTATGCGCGTATGCATGTGTATGTGTGTGCATGTATATATATGCATATATGTATGTGTATGTATATATATATATATATATATATATATATATATATATAAATATATATATATATATATATATATATATATACATACATACATACATACATACATACATACATATACATAAACATATATACATACACACACACACACACACACACACACACATATATATATATATATATATATATATATATATATATATATATATATATGTTCCTATATATTTTCAAATGTCTGTATGTATGTACGTATATATGTATGTATGTATGTATGTATGTATGTATGTAATGTATGTATGCATATATAATGAAAGATTACCGTTTAACAAAACGTCTTACTTGCAGCTTGCATTTCTCTACTAACAATCCATCATAATAACAATATCACTAATAGCATGACATTTACAGAAATGTTAGCCCAGATGTCACCAATATACAGTAGTGATAATTACACAACTAATTCCTTTTCACATACTAATTCCTTTTCACTAATTCCTAATTCCTTTTCACACACTTCTGTAAGTGCTTTGGTCTGAGTATTCATATACCAGAAGAAACTGTCCGAAAGCTCTTACCACAACACAACCAAAGTACCGCGAAAAATCTGCTGCTTAGATAAAAGATTAACTGTGTTCATCCTGATTTTGTCAAATTCTTTGGTAAGATTGTTGATAAAGAATCTTATGTTACAACCTGAAAAATGCTGATGGTATGTCAGAGAAGCTAGGCATCTGGTTTTTCTGCTTTCATGAAATACAGAAATCAAATAGAAGTAGCTAATGGAATCCTTTCCGTAATAACTGCAACTAGTGGGACTTGTGGAAATTCCACAGAACGAAAAAGATTAAGAGAAGCTATCTAAGGAAGAAAGGATGATTTCTATTTTTATTTTGCTAAGTTATTTCACTTCCAGTCACAATAGTCTAACTCTTTTACTTGTTTCAGTCATTTGACAGCAGCCATGCTGGAGCACCGCCTTTAGTCGAACTAATCGACCCCAGGACTTATTCTTTGTAAGCCTAGTACTTATTTTACCAGTGACTTTTGCCAAACCGCTAAGTTACAGGGACGTAAACACACCAGCATCGGTTGTCAAGCGATGTTGGGGGGACAAATACAGACACACAAACATACACACACACACACACACATATATATATATATATATATATATATATACATATATACGACGGGCTTCTTTCAGTTTCCGTCTACCAAATCCACTCACAAGGCTTTGGTCGGCCCGAGACTATAGTAGAAGACACTTACCCAAGATGCCACGCAGTGGGATTGATCCCGGAACCATGTGGTTGGTAAGCAAGTTACTTACCACATAGCCACTCCTGCGCCTATGTCTATCATATAGTATTAAAATTACTCTCTGCTAAGCACTTTATATTTCTCTCTTTCCCTCTATCTCTTCAACAAACTTTTTAACCATGTAATTCCCCTCTTCATGTCTTTAACTTCTCTCTTTCTCTCCCCATCCTACAGCACGTCATTAACTGTTCTCGCTCCCACTTTTCTCTCACCGTCTTTTTCTCTTGCTCTTTTCCTCTCTTTTCAACTAACCACGTGATGCATTTGGCTTTAGTGTATTATCATAGTCTTCTTTCTTTTTTATTCACCTTCCCCCTTTCTCTCTCACTTTTATTCCACCTCTCACTCACTCCACCTCTACCTTTCACTCACTCTACCTCTATCTCTCACTCACTCCACCTCCACCTCCACCTCTCACTCCACCTCCACCTCTCACTCCACCTCCACCTCTCACTCCACCTCCACCTCTCACTCCACCTCCACCTCTCACTCCACCTTCACCTCTCACTCTACCTCCACCTCTCACTCCACCTCCACTTCTCACTCCACCTCCACTTCTCAATCACTCCACCTCCACTTCTCTAACAAACTAAAGTATAACGGGCGAACGAACAAGCAGATTATTATATAGATAATAGGTGATGTGTTACACTACACCATTGTGCGAGTCCACAAACCATCACACACCTCCTGTTTCTCATAAATTTGTCAGACCAGCGAAAATATCCAATTGCTTATAATGAGCAGCAATGTAGACAGCACTAAAGAACAATAAAAACGAAGAATATTTATGCACAGCAGCAAAACCTAAAAGCTCCAAACAATTGACTTTGGACGATAATATTGTCACTCACCACCACAAAATTCGATGTTTTTCGTTATGGAAAGAGAGTCTCCAGCATTGTGTTGGAGCTGACTCCAAGCAGAAAAAAAAAATTAGATCTTAGCACGTATGTAACCTGAGTGTTGCTTTATGCAAATGCATGTTTTTCTAAACATATTTACAAACTGTCGACATACTGAAGTTAATGACATTTCAGTTGTTGATGAAAGTGCCCTGGAACCACTCTGTAGCATAGCGGCGTATAGGGTGTTTATTTTAGTGTGTATATCTTGTATTTTAACGTGGCATATCGTTTGAGACATCTTTTATATTCAAATGTATGTATATATATATGCATGCGTGTATGTATGCATGTATGTATTGATGGATAGATGGATAGATAGATAGATAGATAGATAGATAGATAGATAGATAGATAGATAGATAGATAGTAATAGAATTAAAGTATACGCACATATGTACATGGACATGAATGCACATACACACACAAATACATACACATGTGTTTGCATACATACATATATGGATGGATGGATGAATACATAAGTATTACGATAATAGGGACACATGACCTAAAACAGCTATGTAAACTTAAAACAAATAAAATGCCCTCGATTACTCTTTTACTCTTTTACTTGTTCCAGTCATTTGACTGTGGCCATGCTGGAGCACCACCTTTAGTCGAGCAAATCGACCCTAGGACTTATTCTTTGTAAGCCTAGTACTTATTCTATCGTTCTGTTTTGCCGAACCGCTAAGTTATGGGGACGTAGACACGCCAGCATCGGTTGTCAAGCGATGTTGGGGGGGGGGGGGGACAAACACTGACACACAAACACATACAAACACACACATATATATATATATATATATACATATATACGACGTGCTTCTTTCAGTTTCCGTCTACCAAATCCACTCCGAAGCTATAGTAGAAGACACTTGCCCAAGGTGCCACGCAGTGGGACTGAACCCGGAACCTATGTGGTTGGTAAGCAAGCTACTTATCACACAGCCACTCCTATGCCTACTGTTTACTAAAACAAAAATTATCACGTCATTTTAACAATATACACGCGTTGTCAAAAATTATGACCGTTTTATTACTTACAGACAACTTTTATACAAAATTGATGTCGGATTTGTTAATTATAGAGGACATTTTGTGTTAGAAATTACAAAATTTCTTCTAGTGATGTTTGTAGCAAATATATAAACACTAGAATACATGGTCCACTTCTAAAAGAAAAACTATTCATGACAAAATTGATTTAAATACATTGTTATCCTGTTTTAGCCCTATAAAGTACAATGGAGCTGTACTTTCAGCCATTCTAACAGCACTGTTACACCTCTTACTCAACTCAGTTTCACACACACACTTACGCGAGCATACACATCTGCACACAAGCACACATAAACACATACGCATACACACACGCACAATCACTCACACATATTTATACTCATTCACTCACTCTTTCTCTACTTGCAATTCTAGTTGAGCGTGGCAAATCCTTCCACACCGTTTCCTTTCACACCATTTCATTTTACTTCTAGTGTTTTCTCCCACTCTATATTTGCTCTCTGACAGTCTCTTACACTGTCCCCTTACCCTGATAGCAAATAAATACACTCGGAATCATTATAATGTCAGACAAAACGCGTAATGGTATTTTTTCCGACTCTTTACATTTTGAGTTGAAATCCCATAGAGGTCAGCTTTGCCTTTCATCACTCCGTGTTCTATAAAACAAAGTGCTAATCAAGTACTGAGACGAGGGTATCGATTGCTTCTCTTCAGCTCAATGTTCTGGCCTTGTGCCTAAATCAGAAACTATTACTATTTCTTTTATTATTGCTTTTGTCTTATTGCTTTTGTCTTTGGCTTTTAATAGAGTGGACAAACAGGGACAGACAAACGGATTAAGTCGATAATATCGACTCCAGTGCGTAACTGGTACTTATTTAATCGACCCCGAAAGGATAAAGAGCAAAGTCTACCCCGGCGGAATTTGAACTCAGAACGTAGTGGCAGACGAAATACAGCTAAGCATTTCACCCGGCGTGCTAACGTTTCTTATTTCTTTACTGCCCACAAGGGGCTCCACACAGAGGGGACAAACAAGGACAGACAAACGGATTAAGTCGATTATATCGACCCTAGTGCGTAACTGGTACTCATTTAATCGACCTCGAAAGGATAGAAGGCAAAGTCGACCTCGGTAGAATTTGAACTCAGAACGTAACGGCAGACGAAATACCGCTAAGCATTTCGCCCGGCGTGCTAACGTTTCTGCCAGCCCGCCGCCTTTGTTTATGCCTTCTTAAATGTTTCCGGCGTGTTTATATTTCACCATCTGGGGCACCTCCTCCAGAATTGCATCAGGTCAACTCAGAGCAATCAAATCGGAGAAAAACAAAGATGTTCCAGCTGTTGATATTGTATTTCGGGAAGAACATTATTCAATGTGTCTTTATATTTCTAAAACGATTGGGTACAATTTGAGAGAGAATTAGCAGTTCTTAATAATAGGTCGTGTAAGGAAGCAAGCTGGCAGAATCGTTAGCACGCCGGACAAAATGCTTAGCGGCATTTCGTCTGTCTTTACGTTCTGAGTTCAAATTCCACCGAGGTCGATTTTTCCTTTCATCCTTTCGGTGACGATGAAGTAAGTACCACTTGAGCACTTGGGTCGATGTAAACGACTTACCTCCTCCCTCGAAATTGCTAGCCTTGGGCCAAAATTTGGAACCATCATTAGTAGGTCGTGTATGTATGCAGAAGTTCTTTAGTTGGCTCGCATGTTCTTGAGATGTGCACATCATTATCTTTTAGATCGTAGCATTGTTTTATTGTTATTGTTGTTGTTGTTGTTATTATTATTTCTCTTCTGTCTCTATTACGACTGAATAGAAAACATTGTAACTATTTCAAAGATTATAACGATATTTTAATCTTAAACATTATCACAGACACAAACATTGTTCTTGATGTTGTTGTGTTGATGATATATGTATAGATGTAGCCGTCTCAGAGACTACTACTATTGCCTTCAGATTTAACTAATCAATGTAATTTAGTAGGTAAAACCAACGCTGTTGTGCTGAAGAAAGGCTGGTTAGATCAATGATTGTTTTGAAGATCCTGAGAATTGATATTAAATTCACAACGTACATCTGCTTGATTTTACAGATGCTTCTCAATGTATGCAAGAAGTATCTTCCTGAATAATTTATTTTCTTATTATACCTTTGGGGCAGAGAACATTCCAAATACGACACAGATGACATATGTTCTACTTCAACATTATAACCAACAGTTTCCGTCAGTAATGATTGTCTTTGTTTTAAAACGAAACGAAATTATCTCCACAATGATTTTATAGAAACAATCTTTCATTATGATATATGTTCCTTATCTTAAAATCCAGGAGTTGTATAAGTATTTCCATTTGCAAATTAGACATACAGATTCTAAGTATGAAAAACATTGAGATATAGACTCCAGTCTCCGAAAGCATGACGCTAAAAGAGGATGTTCACGACGAGGAATAATGTATGATAATAAATCCTTTGAACTCATAAAAGGGGATACTTATCCGCCACTTATTATTATTTCATCGATGTATTATTATTTCATCGATGTAGGGAGAAATAAAAGGTAAATTTGACTTTAGTTGCATTTCAGCTTAACACAGAAAGCTTCCACAATGAATATTGTAAGTAGCGTAATAAGATCACCAACTCTTTGCTCCAAATGTTCCACCCACACATGAAAAATATTGTTTTATTACTGGTTATCTGTTTTTATATAATCAGGTTGAATAAGGTTTAGTGCTTTGAAACGAAAATAAAAAAGATAATCGAAGAGAGAAATATGTTTCTAACAGTATAATTAACACTGACCAGTCAACTAAAACCAAAACGAAATAAGAAAATATAGATAAACAGGTAAGTACTTCATTGTTGGCTTGCTAAATAAGTAAAAGCATGTGTTAATAGAAATAATAGTATTCGATTTTTTAAGTGCAGCCGCAGATACTCTCTAGTATGTTTTAGGGCATTTATTGAAATGTCTTCCTTCTTGGTAGCTGCCAATCATAAATCAATGCTATCATGACTATTGATTTATGAAAGCTTTCTTCTTTCTATCAGCGCAAACATGCAATCATGATATTCTAAGTAAATACGGTTCAGTTCAGTCAAAAGTCAGTTACACATTAAGCACTTAAACCTTGAGAGTAGAAACTTCGATGAATTTATATAGAAGTCTCTGAGAGCCAAAGCTTGAGACAACTACCATATCAGGAGGGAGCGCGTATATCGCTATTTTGTTGGGCGGGAGAAGAGTGTTTGTACATGAGTATATGCATGTACATAGGTGTACAAGTGTGTAGGGGACGTATGTATACGTGTGGCTTTCGTCGTTTTGAGGTAGAAATAGTAAAACGAGGAATTATGATGTTATTTTCGGATCAAGTTGTCAAGCCTTTCAGGATGACTCTCTATAAGCACTTGTATTCGATCGACCAAGAAGATTTGCGACTGGAAATGAGTACTCTTCCGCAATTAACATGCACCAATGTCCTGTTGGTGTATATAGTAGACGGAAATTGAGTGAAAGCCCGTCGTATGTGTATATTTGTGTGTATCACACACACATTTACGCACACACATACACACACACTGGAGTAAAACGCATATGTTAACTGCAGTTAACATATGCGTTTTACTCCATTCATTAAATTTATATATACTCAAGTACCCAAAATATCAAGGAGTTTCTACCTCATAAACAGGAGTTACACCACAGTTATTTTGTGATCTTTGCTACCCTGGTATCTATTAACCAATTTATTTTGTCCGAGTTATTTATTAATTAGAAAATAGATACATATAATAATAATAATAATAATAATAATAATATATATATATATATATATATACATATATATATATATACATATATATATATATACATATATATATATATATACATATATGTGTGTGTGTGCGTGTGTGTATTTATGTATACGTATATGCATATATATAAATATAAGTATACACACACACTCACACCTATGAATGAATACTTCCAGCCCCATGCTGAAGATTGTGAGCCTGAGACACGACCACCAAGCCTCGCAAAACTCTGCAGGCACCTACTGCAACCGAACACTTCGTTAAGATCCTGCCCATTTGGTGTTTGATATCATCATTCTATTCTTTGTTTTTGTCGTTCATGAGATGTAAATATGATCACAAGAGAGCTAAGAGTCAACCGGATCTGTTTATCTCAAAGAGACCTTGAAGACGTAATGGCAGAAAATGAGAATTACAGGATCTTGTGGGATTTCCCCATAAAGACTGACCATACTGTTGGAGCAAGAAGACCGGATATGATCATAGAAGACAAAATAAACAAACAATGTAAGATAATAGATTTTGAAATTGCTTATGATCGCAGAATCGATAACAAATTGAAAAAACTGAGAAATGTATGGATCTAGCTAGAGAGCTGAGAAAATCAATACAACAGTTATCCTTGTAGCAACAGTGCACCTGGCACAGTACTCAAAATGCTAAGAGACTGATGAAGATTGGAACTGAAACTTGCATTGTCGATTTACAGAAATATCATGTTATATTCTGCAAGAATTCTAAGCAAGATTCTTGAGATTTCAGGAAACTTGTTGACACCAAAACTAGTGATAAAATACATGCCAACTAGATTAGAATGCACTAACGTAATAACAACAACAACAACAACAATAATAATAATAATAATAATAATAATAATAATAATAATAATAATAATAATAATAATAATAATAATAATAACAATAATAATAATAATAATAATAATAATAATAATAATAATAATAATAATAATAATAATAATAATAATAATAATAACAATAATATGCCCTGATGCAGTTTCAATGCCCTGATGCAGTACCAGGCAATGGCTCTCATGGTTTCTGATCTTAATTGATTGGAAGTGTTATCATGTGTACATTGTTTTGTCTTGGTATAAAAGATGGGCTACAGCAAATATTCTGCTTAATACCACAGATTTGCTTGTCAGTTGTTTGACCTTAATCTGTTGAGCATGTCCCTTGGTGGCTTACGATATGTGCATCTCTGATCATGAGCAGAAGTAGTGGGGGTGCATCATAGTCATGTGTTGAGAGGAATTTTTGGGGGTTTGAATAATTCACTTTTGGAAACATGGGTGTTTTGCTCAACATCCTTAAACAAACCTTATTCAGGGACCTTTTGAGCGGGATGGACTACTCGACCTGAAGAAAATTCTAACTGGGACCTACCTGTGAGGTCATGCGCTGTTTATCTTCATATATGAGATCACCTTGTCGCGCACATATGGTTGTGATGCATGTGCCTAGTGTAACCTTATGAGACGGGTAGTCATGATGGGTATATTGGGCTTCGTATATTTTACCCCAGTGTCACTTTGATGGCATGCACTGCTCTCTCACTCAATAATAATAATAATAATAATAATAATAATAATAATAATAATAATAATAATAATAATAATAATAATAATAATAATATTGAGCACTCGTTCACACTTAAGTTATATGAATTCTCTACCGAATAATGTGTATCGTAATTTCTACTTTTATCTTAATCCTAACAGTAACTTTTGTTGATGTTATTTTATAGAATACATTATCTGATCAGTAGTTTCCTTACTCAAGAATGTAGAGTATCATTTGAGGGAAATTTGTTTCTTCTTCTAACAGGTCAAACAACCGCATAGGTTACTTGACAGCACATTTACGCGAAAACAATTTTTTTTATTTATTTAATTACTATCACCTAAAATTTTTGTAGTAACTAACTGTAATATTTTGTTGGTAATAGCGGTAGTGGAGTTGCAGAAACATCGGTTTCTTTAATAAATGCTTTGCAGTTTATTTTATTTACTTTTTTTGTTACATCTAATTTCACATCCAAACGAGGTCAAAGTTTTCTTTAATATATGATGAAATTAACTACTCGTACTCCATCGATGAAGTTGGCTACACACGTTCTCAGAATATTTTCGGCGTTGTGCCAAATTCAAAAATCAATATTTGCTATTATGAGTCATAGCTTTCTTATATTGTTTACTTGGATAATTCTTGTAGCAACAGTGAACTATTCATGTATGTATGTATGCATGTATGTATGTATGTATGCATGTAGATATGGATGGATGCATGCATGCATGGATGCCCACGACGACCGCATGTTAAATAGCTTTCTATGCATAGTGCATCACGGATAAGCTCAAGACAGAGTGACAAAATCTGAGTAGCAAAGCCCACTTAGAAATTGGTCGAGAGTAAGCTGCCCTTAAAATGTTGGACTGAGTTGGACAAAGTTTGATCGTAAACTTTGTCTACTACAACTTGACATGTTTGCTTGTCCCAAAGACTGTGGTAAAATTAGATCCTCCGCACTTTTGGTTTTAGTGGAAATGAAACCATTGTCAGAAAGCTCATTAGCTAGTCAAAAAATCTATTTCTTGCCGGCACCTAGTTTGCTAATATGCAAGTATATCCTATGACTACAGCATCTGCAAGAATTCCTGGGTGAAGCTAGCGTTGTATTCTTTCTTACAGTCTTATATAAAGCACAGGTGCAGGATGGACACCCGTAATGTAAGCAGGCACTCATAGTTCCATCTACAGGACAACAGTGGCAGCAGAACATGATTAGTGGGAAGTTTTACTAGACATCGACGGTAAGATGTTATGAAGATTCTTCGGAGGTGCTTTTAGTTCTAATATTATGAATAATTTTACAAAACATTATGGTTTAGCAATGCTTCCGGGGAATACTATACTTCGTCAAAAGCTCTCGAATTCACTTGTCCCGGTTAGTTCTATAAGAGCAGCCAACAACTTGTTAAGGGTCTCACAAGGTCTCTTTCCACGATACTTAATATTCAAATACCGATATCGAAATCCTCGCTGTCCCCAATAACGCAGTTTTCTGAACACGTTCTACCATCATGTCAATCCCAATTGTTCTAACAGATTTATCAAACCTGGTTGTTAATGCTCCCAAAGCTCCTACAATTATTGGGATGATAGTTACTTTCTTCATTGCCCACATTCGTACAATATCATCTTTTAGTGGCTTGTACTTCTCAATATTTTCTTGATCCTATATCTACGTTCGAGCTCCTGATATTTTCCCTCTTCCAGATTTCATCATGTTTCTTTCCAGGATGTTGATACGTTTTTGTAGTTCCTTCATTGATTGTTTTATCCTTCTTTTCCATCGAGCTTCATTTTCTACATTTCCTCTTATACGGTTCGGTGCAATACCTACTTTCCTTCCTATGTAGATGACACAAGCTTTAATCAATCTATTTGTTCTAGTCTTAATTTCCTTCAGTATTTTATTCACCTTCCGAGTCCACCCAGTGAGCAAAATTTAATCCACTTTCTTGAATCTACTTACTTCCATATACAGAGTGCTGGCAAATTCGTTAGCACGCCGAGTAAAATGCTTAGCGGCATTTCGTCCGTCTACACGTTCTGAGTTCAAATTCCACCGGGGTCGACTTTTCCTTTCATTCTTTCGGATTCGATAAAATGAGCACCAGTTGAACACTGGGATCGATTTAATTGACTTAGCTCCCCCTTGAAACCTGTTGGCCTTGTGCCAAAATTTAAAACCATTATTATTATTATTATTATTAT
This sequence comes from Octopus bimaculoides, assembly GCF_046866305.1. Taxonomy (NCBI): domain Eukaryota; kingdom Metazoa; phylum Mollusca; class Cephalopoda; order Octopoda; family Octopodidae; genus Octopus; species Octopus bimaculoides. The sequence goes on from NC_142928.1 coordinate 90,676,283, forward strand.
TATTATTATTATTATTATTTCGTAACACAGTGCAGGTAAAAATGCACCGGAGTCTTTAGTCATCTGTCAAGTCACAAGGACCTCAGACAGATAATACTTTCCTTAGAATGTGCGCTGTGCCTAATAGGGCTGCCTTTTGCAAGACATCAATCTTGCATGGGATTTCCAGTTGCCTTAAGAAATTTTGAAGTTTCAATTGGATTGAGTCCAACGCTCCGATCACCATTTTTACATTACCCTCTCGCATTCCATACAGTCTTGCCATTTCCACTTCCAATTCGGAGTACTTGGTGAGTTTTTCAACTTCTTTACTCACAACATTCATGTCATTGGTATGGCTACATCAATGATCTGACAGTAGTTGTCTCTCTTATTCAATATGATAATATCCGGCCGACGGTGTTCGATTACACGATCCGTCTGAAAATCATAGTCCCAGAGTATCGTTACTTTTCCATCCTCTTGCATAACTTTACTTGATACATGCTCATACCAGTTCTCTGTTACTTCATACTGGTATTTACGGCATAAGAGCCAATGAAGATACGCACTTTATCGTGGCGGCGCTTGAATTCTTTTTGTGCAAAGCTCTCACATCCACTTACCAAGTGGGTCACATTCTCCACACTCTTTCCACAAAGTCTGCATTTCTGGGTATCAGAAGTTTTATAGATGCTATACTTCACTGAATTGGTAGCGAGAGTCTGGTCTTGTGCAGCAATGATCAGGCTTTCTTGTGTATTCCTTTCAAACTGTCCATGCATTCTCATTTCAAGGTCTTCTTTTCTCTTCTCCTTGGTTAAACTCTTCCTTCACCATCATTTCATCTGCATTTATACCCATATCTTTCGCAGCATATTGCAGCAGGTCTTCATCTGGATTTTGTAGGGATTCACACCTCTGATTGCAATATATATCGGGTGCAGATTCCGTTGAATAACCAGCTGGAGGAGGCATCCTCTTGGGATTAAAAATAGCAGTAGCGTCGGTTCCTACAGAACAGCCATGTTTAAGTGGCAATAAATATTACTTCTCAGTATTGTTATTGATTTCATCTCTTACAGAGAGTTTCTGAATAGCTAATTTGCTTGTTATCTGTGTGCGTGCGTGTGTGTGTGTGTGTGTGTGTGTGTGCGTGCTTGCGCGTGTGTGCGTGTGTGTGCGCGTGTGCTTGCATGTGTGTATGTGCGCGCGCACACAGAGAATCTATGTGTTTTTGCATGTGTGAAAGAGAAAGACAGGGGAGAGACAGAGAGACAGAGAGACCATACATTCGATACTAGACGGATCTAGTTCAAAAACTATTATACGAACTGCTACATGCTGTTGCACAAAAAGAAATGAGAACATGTATGTATGTATGTATGTATGTATGTATGTATGTATGTATGCATGCGTGTATGTAGTGTGCCCGTACGTACATTTTCTTTGAGATCTCTAAAGTCGTTTGGTGAGTTGATGTCGGTCACTAGCAAAGCGACGTGGCTGTTTTGTTTGGGTTAAACAGTTGCAGGTGTTTGTGAATATGTGTTATTGTGTGTGCATGTGCAGCTATACTTCAAATTATATAACATGTAAACAAGCTTTTTCAATGAACGAGTGTATATGTATGATTACAAATAGAGAATCTTTGTTGTTAAGCTTTACAGGTTTTCCCTCCAGTTGGTTCAATTTGGAGGCTGCGAGTTAGTTTGCTTTGTTCATTTAAAAAACAAAAAACACGTCAGCTCTTCCAGTTTTTTTTTTTTTTTACTCATATCTACTTTCACATCGCCCACTGCATCAATATTCATAGGTACGACTGGAAATTTGTAGCTAGGATTCGTGAGCTTCAGGCACAGCGTTAGTAATCTGCTTTCCTATAACTTTAGACGAGATATTCACATCCGACGGAGAGGCGACCGCCTACAACCTCTACAACAATGTGTTGAGTTCTATTACTCATTGCCTCTCACCAAGCATTCATCCTGCACCTCTTCTATTAATTTTCCCACATATTCCTTTTGCTTTTTCACTCTCTTTTTCTCTCTCTCTCTCCCTATACAAACATATGTATATATATATATATATATATATATATATATATATAGTTGTATATGTATATAGTTGTATATATATATAGTTCAAATTGAAAGGAAACAAAAGATGCACACAGGTGTAGGAACAACAAGCAGGTGTATTAGTTTAACGCTCGGGAAGCAGGTGTTTGTTTAAAGCTCTTCGACAGAAAGGATTAAGAGGGAAAAAAACCCAGAGAAAATGAAAAAACAAACGGAGAAAAAATGTGCAGCGTTCAACGGTCCAACATGACATATATATATTTGTAAATATGCGCAGGCGTGGTCGTGTAGTAAGAAGCTTGCTTCCCATCCACATAGTTCCAGGTTCAGTCCCACTGCGTAGCACTTTGGGCAAGTGTCTTCTACTATAGCCTTGGGCCGACCAAAGTGTTGTGAGTGGATTTGGTAGACAGAAACAGAAAGAACCCTGTCGTATATATATATATATATATATATATATATATGTGTGTGTGTGTGTGTGTGTGTGTGTGTGTGTGTGTGTGTGTGCTGAGACACCCTTCAGTCATGACTGACCATGGGATTACACCTAGAAAGTTATCCTTCCAGGCACAAGTCCGGGCAAGGTTGTTTTTTGAAGACCAGCAGTTTGCCCATGCATACCGGCCTCCCCTCTGCACGCCACCAGTGTTATCCACGGGAAAGGCAAGGGTCGATACACTTTGGCACCTGTGACGTCGCAACTCATTTCTACATCTGAGTGAACTGAGCAACGTGAAATAAAGTGTCTTGCTCAAGAACACAACACGTAGCCCGGTCGGGGATTCGAATTCACGCTCTAACCACTGAGCCATGCGCCTTCACTTGTGGCACCTTAGGCAGGTGTTTACTTCGATATATGTATGTATGTATCTATGTATGTGCGTCTGTGATTGTCCCCCACCTCCGCTGCTTGACCAACCGGTGTTGGTGTGTTTATGTCCCCGTAACTTGACGGTTACGACAGAATAAGTACACGGCTTGAAAAATGTACTGTGATCGATACATTCTACTATAAATTTTTCAAGGCGGTGCCCCAGCATGGCCGCAGTCTGATGACTGGAACAAGTAAAAGATAAAAGATAAAATAGATAGAAAGATAGATAGATAGATACATACATACATACATACATACATACATACATACATACATACATACATACATACATACATACATACATAGAGCGAGAGATAGAGAATGATAGGGCGATATCATTTTCATCTACGATTTCCTTACCGCCGATGTTATGGACTTATATTTTCCAGAGATTAATGTGAATCTGTGTCTATATACAATAAAGTTAATGACTTAACTATAATTGGGCTATAGAAGCCACTTCAAACATCTCTACTCTGCTTCCATGAGACTTTCAAGAAAATCAAATACTTCATGTAACAATACAATTCGGAAAGTATGCAAATAATAGGTAATTTCAAGCTTCCTTATGTGGATTGGTTCACAAATTCTTTGAAGCTAACTAATTGCTTCTGAGCTCCCGACAAAAGCAGAAGTACAGACACTGTCTAAATTTATTGATAATTCTTGTGCGCGCACTAGCGTGCATATGTGTATGTGTGTGTGCGCAAGAAGAGAGAGAGACAGAGAGAGGGGCGGAGAGAGTGGGGAGAGAAAATTGACCTTTGAGCTAAAGCAGTACAACAAAAATATTTTCGACCTTGTGTTCAGAAACCACACACAAACTCTATCAATAGTTTCTCAGATGGAAAAGCATATCAGGCTAAAAGATATAGCACACTGTAATATTCCCAGCATTCCAGATGTAAAACAAGTACACCTACGCCAGTACATCCACATCCATCTGGAAATATGAATTTGCTCAAAGCAAACTGGAAGTCAATAATTGATAATTATCTATTATTATTATTATCATTATTATTATTATTATTATTATTATTATTATTATTATTATTATTATTATTATTATTATTATTACCTATCACTTGTATATTTGGTCTTTCACACACTTTTATTATTTTTTTTTCTTACATGAATGCGACTTGGCAGATGTTTGAAGATATAGTTATGAAATAATATATGTCAACAAAAATTGGGAAGAGTAAAAAAGAATTCATCATTGGGAAAAATCAAAGAAGTTGTTTATTTATTTATTATTTATTTATTTATTTAGAGAATTAATCAACTTGCGATTCATGCACGAATCTGAAAAAGCAAATCATCTTTAGGAGGGCAGGAAAGCTGTAATCATTTATCAAAAGAGCTAAAAGAACGACGACGCCTTAGATAATATTAAACACAGCCCAAAATTTTTTACTCCTTTGCCAAAAACCAACAGGCCACTATTTCGCTCATTGATCTACTGATTATTGAAAACAGCAATCATTTTTCACAGAGAGAGGAGCTTGGGAGGGAGACTATCGATTCTGGAGAAACAATACAGCACCTCCTTTAGTTATTCCATTAGACATTGTTTTAGACCGTCTCTGAGACGCAAACCCTTACATATCAACCCTGATACAACATCAGCACCAGACTTAAAAAGCATTTTTAAAAGATAAATAGTTAAATACATTTTGGGGGCAAATGGAAAGTGGCACTGCTGTGACTGAAAATTACTGCAAACGCCACCTGTATTTCTATGTTGTGTAAAGAATAAGCTACTTCTAAAATTAGTGAGGCCCTAATATCTCGATATGTTGATAATAACCTTTTCATTAAAACGATTCTTCGACTAAGCCTCTCCCCCGAAATTTCTGGCCTTGTGCCAAAATTTGAAATCAATATTAAAGCAGTGAAAAGGCGGCGAGCTGACAGAATCTTTAGCACACCGGACAAGATGCTTAGTGGTATTTTGTCCGGATTTACATCCCGAGTTCAAATTCTGCCCAAGTCGACCTTACCTTTAATCCCTTCGGGATCGATACAATTAGTACTAGTAGAATACAAGGATCGATGTATCCGAATTAACCCTTTTCCCCAAAATTGCTGGCCTTGTGCCAAAATTTGAGACCAATATTACAGCCATGAAAAGGCGGTGAGCTAACAGAATCTTTACAACACCGAGCAAGTGCTTAGCGACATTGCGTCCGTCTTTACGTTCTGAGTTCAAATTCTGCGAAGGTCGACTTTACCTTTAATCCCTTCGGAGTCGATAAAATAAGTACCAGTGGAGCACAGGGGTCGATGTAATCGACTTATCCCCTTCCCTGAAATTGCTGGCCTTGTAACAAAATTTGAAATCAGTATCAAAGCCATTTTAAAACAAACATAAATAGAACCTTCCAATTGATCATCTTTAAAATCTAAGTTTCGCACAGGTATTGCTGTAAAATATTGCAAGATATGTTTCAAAAACGAACACATCAGTTGCCAATTAAGAAGCAGAATATACTGTATAACCATGCAAAACGAAGGTACATAAATCTAGGAAGTTGCATAAGTGAGACAGGAATGTAACTGAAAGGTTCAATAATTTCAATGATTATTGGAAAGCGTATATGGAACATATACATGTATGTATGCATGCATGCATTCATGTATGTATGTATGTACGTATGTATGTATATGCATTTTACTTTGTGTGTATAATTATACACAAATACACACATACACACATATATATGTGTAAAAATTCTCTTAGCGTTGTAAAGATTCTGTTAGCTCACCGCCTTTTCATGGGTGTAATATATATATATATAGGCGTAGGAGTGGCTGTGTGGTAAGTAGCTTGCTTACCAACCACATGGTCCCGGGTTCAGTCCCACTGCGTGGCATCTTGGGCAAGTGTCTTCTACTATAGGCGTAGGAGTGGCTGTGTGGTAAGTAGCTTGCTTACCAACCACATGGTCCCGGGTTCAGTCCCACTGCATGGCATCTTGGGCAAGTGTCTTCTACTATAGCCTCGGGCCGACCGAAGCCTTGTGAGTGGATTTGGTAGACGGAAACTGAAAGAAGCCCGTCGTATGTATGTATATATATATGTATGTGTTTGTGTGTCTGTCTTTGTCCCCCCAACATCGCTTGACAACCGATGCTGGCGTGTTTATGTCCCCGTAACTTAGCGGTTCGGCGAAAGAGACCGATAGAATAAGTACTAGGCTTCTAAAGAATAAGTCCTGGGGTCGATTTGCTCGACTAAAGGTGGTGCACCAGCATGACCGCAGCCACTTGGCTGAAACATATAAATAAATATATATATATATATATATATACAGACATGCACATAAACATATATATACGTATGTATGTATATATATATATGTGGGAGGATTATTTAATTCTATCAAAAGATATATAAATATATATATAAACATACATACATACATACATACATACATACATACATATAACAGCTAGATATACTAACTTAATATCAATCGAATATTAATCGACTTATAAATATTGACAGATATTTCAAACGTACTTTGACACAATTTATAAATACATATCGAACGATGTCTCCCAATGTTTAAAATCTGCTTATAAGAAAAATAAGAAACAAACATGAAATGAATAAAACAAACATATTAATAACAATTATACATAAAAAATAATGATAATAATCTATATAAATGTCATACAGATTGAGACGGGAAATAAAAACTGAATCGAAAAATGAAAACAAAATTAACTATATACAGAATACCCACAATTATGAGATGCATCAGTAAAAGGAATACAACCATTCACACACATAAGAGCATCTGAACAAAGCATAAAGGAATTACTTTTTACGTTAAAATTGACAAGCTTAATGTGGAATATGGCTAAGAAAAGAATCAAGCAAAAGACAATATAGAAGAAAAGGAGGGAACGCGAAAAAGAAAAGCGCAAAAAGGAAGCATGATGCTTATGAAAGGTTTCCACTTTACTAATTTCCAACAGATGTCGTGGAACTGTTTTAGTGACGAGGTGTGACGAAAGATTTTGGCATTATGTAATAGACTGAATTTCACAAAGTAAGCGAATGTGAATCATTACAGGTTTAATGTTTTCTGAAATGATTCAAGTAATTCTTCCGATTCGTAAATTGATTCAGTTTGAACACAAGCTCTTACGTAAAGTTGCTTGCCAAACAAGTACAACTTTGAAATGCACGCGCGCGCACACAGACGCACATATAAACACACACACTCATACACACACACACACACACACACATACACACACACAAGCACGCACATACATATAAGTATATATATGTTTGGGTGATTGTGTGTGTATGTATCATAAAGAAATAGGGATGTGTACTCCGGGCAGGTATCTTAATGGCACTCTGATATAATCCATATCTGACTACCCACATCAAATAATATAGGGAATGCCTCACTCGATAGGTGTTTCATTCTCCATTCTTTATGGAGATTATATATTTTACTCTTTTACTTGTTTCAGTCATTTGACTGCGGCCATGCTGGAGCACCGCCTTTAGTCGAGCAAATCGACCCCAGGACTTATTCTTTGGAAGCCTAGTACTTATTCTATCGGTCTCTTTTGCCGAACCGCTAAATTACGGGGACGTAAACACACCACCATCGGTTGTCAAGCGATGTTGCGGGGACAAACACAGACACACAAACATACACACACACATACATATATATATGTATATATATATGTATATATATATATATATATATATATATATATATATATATATATATATATATATATATATATATATACGACGGGCTTCTTTCAGTTTCCGTCTACCAAATCCACTCACAAAGCTTTGGTCGGCCCGAGGCTATAGTGGAAGACACTTGCCCAAGGTGCCACGCAGTGGGAATGAACCCGGAACCATGTGGTTGGTAAGCAAGCTACTTACCACACAGCTACTCCTGCGCCTGTATATGTAGACGTTTTGATTATATGCATGTGTGTGCGTGTGTGTGTGTGTGTGTGTGTGTGTGTGTGTGTGTGTGTGTGTGTGTGTGTGCGTGTGTGTGTGTGTGTGCGCGTGCGTATATGCATAAATGCGCGTTTGAAGGGAAAGTGTTCAATACTGAAGTGCTTTCATGAGGGTGCCCTCTTATTGCTACACAGATTTCACGATTCTTCGCTCATCAAGCATGACTAGTGAAGTTATGTCGAATAGCTGCTGTCGCGTGTGGGAAGGATCTGTCTGAGTCCATAGCGATGGTTGCCTCGCCGCCCTCCTTTAATTGGGCTGGCAAGGCAGTTTTCCTTTGACTGGTGGCAATGGCGAGAGAGGTTGTCTGGTGGACAAGGTTGACAGGATTGAGGACAGAAACGTTCCTCCTTGGTAAAGACCTCATCGACATTTTCAAGTTTCATTTGAAAGGGAAAGTGAGGGTGGGAAGGGAGGTGCTGTTCTCGAGTGAATTTCTCAAAAGGTGAGTGAAAGATGCGAAAATGGCAAAAGGGAATGATACCACTGTGTGTGGACCTGTGAGTCGAAGGAAAGAAGCTGGAAAGGGTACTTGTCCTTGATATTCAGGTTCATTTTGGACGGTGGGGTTCCTCAATCATCCCTAGAGGTCCTCCTGTATCAGGAGGGCCCCATCATCATTCCATTTTTTTATTCTTAATGTTGCACACTATGTATTCTTCCCTTCTTTTAATGTATACTCTTTACTCTTTTTTTTTCTTTTTACACTTTTTACTTGTTTCAGTCATTTGACTGCGGCCATGCTGGAGCACCGCCTTTAGTCGAGCAAATCGACCCCGGGACTTATTCTTTGTAAGCCTAGTACTTATTCTATCGGTCTCTTTTGCCGAACCGCTAAGTGACGGGGACATAAACACACCAGCATCGGTTGTCAAGCAATGCTCGGGGGGACAAACACAGACACACAAATATACACACACACACACACGCACACAGACATATATATATATATATATATATATATATATATATATATATATATACACGACGGGCTTCTTTCAGTTTCCGTCTACCAAATCCACTCACAAGGCTTTGGTCGGCCCGAGGCTATAGTAGAAGACACTAGCCCAAGGTGCCACGCAGTGGGACTGAACCCGGGACCATGTGGTTGGTTAGCAAGCTACTTACCACACAGCCACTCCTGCGTATATACTGTGTGTACTTTTTTCTATCATTCTTATTGTATGTAAACCCTCAACACTTTATGTCTGTTTTTGTATTCATCCTTCGCTCTGGTCATTATTATTATTATTATTATTATTATTATTATTATTATTATTATTATTATTATTATTATTATTATTAGAAATGTGTATTTAAGAGGCGTCGAGAGAGTATGGATTGAGCAAGCTGCTATCACGGACGAAATCGAGAATAAGGGAATAGCAGTAAGTAAAACAAAACATGATTGGAGAATGAGGACTGCATCAAACTTCTCGATGGTGGTGGGGGGGGGGGGGGTAAACATAGAAAGAATGAGAGTGGATGGAAGAGAGTGGCTAATCATAATATACTGGTAAATACCTATAGAAGGAAAAAAGGAAATCATTGAACTTGTATTTTTTCTATGAATATTTTGATAATAGAATATATAGAATAAGAATAATTATGTGTATAGCTTTAAATAGTTTGTTAATGAAAAACTGCAATACTTTTGTAAATGTTGAATTAAACGTTTTTAATTTAATTTTTATAACCGTCATTAAACATTTCAATGAGCCAGAAAAACTGATTATGTGTTTTATATTTCGCTGTGACGTATCATTTATCCGTGGGCGGCTCACTCTATCAGATTTTCTATGTAATGGTAATATTTTTATATATTAAATACAAAGTGCCAAGCATTTAAGTAAGATATTTATCAATGGGTACATTGGTCTGAAAAGATGGGTTTTCAATATAATTAATAAAACGGTTCCCATTTAACGACACGGATCAATAGTTATATATACACAAACACATATATTTACAGGTAATATCAATGTAGAAGAACAGGCACTCTTATATTAGTTAATAAACTGCGTATATTATCATCATTAATAAAGTAAAATATTATAGTCTCATAATAACCAAATTTCCAATTAGATTCATACCAAATGTTTAGAACCAGCTCCGGCAATCATTAGCATGGAGTCTTTGTTACTGGAGGCCTAAAAGTGTTACAATCGGCTTGTGGAGCGTATGGCTGTTACAAAAGTACAACGGAATGAAATATTTGGAAGAAATCCCCAGGTCAAACACAAGGAGAAAACCATGTAGTTCATTATGGATATGTTTCTTGAATTGAGACCAAAAAAGGAAAAAGGAGTCCCGGAAAACAAGATATTTGCTTGTAGGTTGGGATTGAGACTGAGGTAATAGTGGTGTGGAGTAGATAAGGGGTGAGGTAAAGATGATGTGATAAGTGGAATTGGGAGATGGTTAGAAGGGTTGATTTTAGAATTAAGCCTGGTCGGTGTAGGCCTATGTGTTTCTATGGGCTTGTATATATCAAAGGCGAGTGGTTCATTTGGGATATCTGCCTTCACCTCAGATTACAGCAAACGAAACATTGATGGAGGTAGATCCCAACATTTACATTTATGGCGCGATCGGTCAGTTTGCTAAGGTATATCGTGCTGATAAGGGCAGGAGCCAAAACATCCTTTTGCTGTTTAGTTGGACATCTGGATGAAGGAAGATCTTCAATATGATTATTTTCTCAGTTAAGTAGAGTCTGAATCTCTAACTGTTGTTAACTGCTTGCTTTTCTAATATTCTCACCCTTTATATACGCATCACTTTCCATCAGTAACCTTACATGTAATACTGGCTATGGCACTAAACTGCATCTGGTGGTGAGGCTCCAATTTGGGAGTTCTCAAGTTATGGGGACCATGGAGTCACCCCTTAATTACTATTACTCCCAGTTCTGTTCAGATTCGGTACGGAACTACTTGTCAAGGTAGATTGAGCTCCACAGTTTTGAGTGAAAGAAATCAATCTAGAAGGAAAAGCTCCAAAATTAATACCCTCTTCTAACATGCCCTAAGCCAGCACGGAAGAGTATGGCTGATGAAACTAACATGAGTTATGATAATTCACATCGCTTGGTTATTAGATAAGGACTTGTGGTCCGGAAGAGACAGCCTGTCGCGCCCGCATATTGCCGTACTTTCAGTGTTCTACTGGGATCCTTCGACCACCTCCGCTTCATACACAACGGTTTCCGTATTGCATTGACCGTTTATTAGGCATGTGATGTTACCACTGTATGAGCAGCCTTCCTCGGTTCTAGAAGTGGGCCTGCTAACTATTAACGATTTTCCTGCATCTGTATGTTTGCACGAAATCCTTATAAACTAAACTAAAGAAAATCCTCCTAACACGAGTTCTTTATGTTGAGGCAAAATAGGGCTGTAAATCATATAACTACAATGGCGCTTTCTCTTGGTTGGGTTCATGTTGGGCATGTAAATAATCCTATCTCTGAAACCATTTGCGGTCAAAGACCCGTTACAATATGGTGTCACGGCGTGGAAGATCCCTGTATTCGAAGATAGGTTCGGGATTCTTCTGCTAAACCTCTTTTAACAAGATCCCTGAAAATTATGGCTGAAGTCATTTTAACGTATGCCAGCTCCTCATTTGGTTTCTGAAAGGGTTTATGTCCTGCCCTATCCCCAGCAAGAGAAAACCACACACAAACACATACACACACACGCATGTATATGTAAATATATATATATATATATATATATATATATATATATATATATATATATATATAAGAATTTTGGTATACATATTTATTTAAGAAATATAAATGAAAGAATAAATATGCCTATACTTCAGAGACGGGAACCTCAACACCGACCACGCCGACCACGCCGACCACACACTACAGTCTCGTGCTGCAGCTCTACACTCCGCCAGCTACTGTACAATCATGCTCACGTTTGTTCGTACATATATGTGTCCGTGCGCACGGGAATGTGTATGTGTGTGCGCGCGTGTGTATACACGTGTGTGTATAGGATACGTATATGTATATACATACATATATATATATGTGTGCACATATATACATACACATATACCACACATATGAAGTTACAACACATAAACATACGTGTGTATATATATATATATATATATAAATAAATAAACTGTGATACATATGTTTGTGTAATTGTGTGTACTACTACACATATATGCCTGTGCATGTGTTTATATGTGTATGCATTCGATATATATATATATATGTAAGACACATTTATATATATGTACACATAATTTATGGTATATGTTTGTGTGTGATCTGTGTGCGTGCGTATGCATATGACAGACTATAACAGACACACATGCACATATATATATATACTGTACTCTTCCGTTGATGGTAGGATCAACATGTGTGTGTATATATATATATATATATATATACATATATATATTCATTAGAAATGCAGAGACGCCTATAATAGGACATCTACTCGCTAGAAATAGCAGCAAAAATACTACATACCACAAAAGTTAGGGATAATTTCGAAAGGAAATGAAAAATAAAAACTTTTTATTTTTCATTTCCTTTCGAAATTATCCCTAACTTTTGTGGTATGTAGTATTTTTGCTGCTATTTCTAGCGAGTAGATGTCCTATTATAGGCGTCTCTGCATTTCTAATGAATAATACATAGTCTATTGACTGTTTTTACTCTCGCTAGGCCACTGGTGGTAAATAAAATTTCTAAAATTTTCTTTGCCACCCTATAATTTATTAATATACATATATATATATATAAACATACATATACATATATATACATATATATAATATATATATATATATATATATATATATATATATATATATATATATATATATATATATATATATATATATATATATACTTACATGCATATATATATATATATATACATATATATATATAACGATATATATGCATGTGTATGTGCATAGTACAATAGATATGTGTGCGTGTTTGCGTCCGTGTGCATGCGTCCGTGTGCGTGCGTCCGTGTGCGTGCGTCCGTGCTTGCGTCCGTGTGTGCGTCTCTGTGTGTGTGTGTGTGTGTGTGTGTGCATACACGTGTATATGCGTGTGTGTATGTGTGTTTGTATGCACGAAGTAATTTATTTCGAATCGTGTTGATAAAGCCTACTCATTGAACGTTCGCATGTGCTTTTGTCTTCTACAACATTATCATATCGTACCACTTCTACGGCACGTGTAAGGCCATGTGTATATCAACATATACCGATGTATCGATCTGTTACTCGTGAAAGCATATTCAATATGCGAGCCACATTTGTATTCTTTCATTTCGGCGTTAGTCCGTCTCTGTTTCTTTCCTCACCGGTCTGTAAAACTACACGCGCGCACACGCACTCATATACACACACGCACAAGCACACATTCACACATTCACACATTCACACATACACACACACACACACATATGCACACACACGCACGCACACGCGCGCGCACTGACACGCAAGCGTACTAACACATGTGCATACACACACACATACATATAATACTATATATATATATATATATATATATATATATATGATTCTGAGTATAACAATATATATGTATATATGTATATATTTATATATATACATATATATATATATATATATATATATATATATATATACACACACTCTTACATATACACATACATAGAGATACACACACGCGCTAACACTCACATACATACATACACATATAACACTATAAAATTTTATGTATAACTATATATATACATACGTATATATATATATATATATATATATATATATATATATATATATATATATATATATATATATATATATATATATACACTCATACACATACAGACACATACATAGTCACACATACACATTCACACGCACGTGTGCGCAGTAACATACACGTACAAACACACACAATACTATATAATTTTATGTGCAACTATTTACATATACACAGACACACAGACACGCACAGACATACACACGAATACACATGCATATACACACATACACACATATATCTTTACATATGCACATACATATCTGCATATCTGCATATGCATTTTTACATGTGTACGTACATGATTGTAGGTGTGTGGGCGTGTGTATGTGTCTGTATGTATGAGTGTGAGCGTGTGCATGTGAACATGTGTATGTGTGTATGTATATGTGTGTGTATGAGCGTGTGTGTGAGCGTGTGTGCGTGTGTACGTATATGTATGTATGTGTGAGACTACAGACAAAGAAACAGCAATAGATGTGGGCAGACAGAGTGGGAGAATAATACATAAGGGTGGGTGCAAAGATAGAAAGAGATAGATAGATAGATAGATAGATAGATAGATAGATAGATAGATAGATAGATAGATAGATAGATAGATAGATAGATAGATAGATAACCAGCTAGCTAGTTAGCTGGCAGCTAACTAATCAAGTGGGTTGGTGACTTGTTAAAGTAGCTAGCTGCTAGCTAAATAAATTCTAATCATTATTGCATAACAATAGTTTTATAAAAGCGCAAGAACAGTCTAGCTAGTGAGAATCTTAGGGGGGAAAAAAGCAACTGATTTTTATTATATTTTAAGACTAGGACTTTGTTTTTTAAAATATCGTTTTTCATTATATCTCAAGTATTCTCTGCTTTTTCACTGACGCCTGTTAAACTTTTCTATCTAATCTCCTGGAAAGAACCCCAAAAAAAAAACAAAGATGAAAGAAAGAAAATCACTGTCACATCTTCCTGGGTTGTTTGAGGTGACAATAAGAATTTCTCTGGAAAATATCAGCTTATTCGTTGTCGATTCTTGCTTGAATTTCTTTCATCTTCCTGCAGCAACTGTCTATGAGAAGTGCGAAATATATCGATTTTTATAATTTCGATTATTTCAGTCACCTACGCGAAGAAAGATGTTGCACCTTTGAGTAAAAGCTGGGTGAGGAGATAACATGAAGCAGCATGTGACTGCAAACTTGTAAATTGAGAATGCTACACAGGGTGGGTATCTTGTCTCCGATGATACTACGCTGTATATACACGACAAAGACACTAGTTTATTGATAGCTCGTATCAATTAGCTGTAAATAGATAGCATACCTATACACATCTTACTACCATCGAACTAACGGGGAGCCTCCGCTACGCAGTCATTTCAACATGCTAGAAATAGCAACTAATTTTTTTTTTAATCAAACTCTATAGTCTTAAAACTAGGTAGGAAAAGAACCGAAAAGTTTAATCATGGATATATGTATCTGATCTGTCACACCAGGGCCGAGGCTGAACAAGAACACCGATATTATCACCGTTTCTTGAAGTGAGAGTCCTGCATAATTTCAAGATTGCTTCTTGAGCTCATAGATCGAAGTTCGAATCTTTCTGTGAGCAACAGAAGACAACGCAAAATAAAGCAAAAATAATAATTATTATTTCTTCAGTATTTCTTCGCACTCACGTCCTTAGTCGGTGCTGAAATAGGCAGAACAACCAAAAGTTCAATTTCAAACGTGACTCACACATTCAACAATATAATACAACAGTGAAAAGTGAACCAACAACAGTAAGCTCTTCCTCAAATCACACTCTACTGTCTTGAAAAAAAAGAAAGGAAGGACGCATTGATTGTTGATGCTAGATATACTGTTTCTGAAGAAAAAAAAACATATGGGACGGTCACGGTTGGAGCGCCTATTGATAGTTCGTCAGTGGGATAAGTTATCTGACCTACAGTTAAGCAACAGCAGTAACAACATATTGCGCAACGATGACACGCAGTTACATGAAACATATCATTTATTTAATCAGCCAACGAACGTGTGTCTCTAGGCAGTCATTCGGCCTGCAAAACGTAGTAGATAAATCGTGCTTCAATCACAACACTAGAAAAATAAAAGGAAGGCATTTATTGGATATGTAGTCATCGCTACACTGTACCTGAAAAGATAATAAAAACAAGTAGTTACTGCCTAAGAACATTTGAGCATCTGTCTAATTGATAAAAAGTTCACAAGGAGGTAAATGACTGCTTCTAATTTAGGCACAAGGGCAACCGTTGTGAGGGGGAATGTTGGTACTTTACTTTATCGTCCCCGGAGGAATGAAAGGCAAAGTTACCGTGGCGAGAGTTTAAGAGCTGAAAGCGCAACACATTTTGTCCAACGCTCAAATGATTGTGACAATCCCTCGCTTTGCTTGTAATATATATATATATATATATATATATATATATATATATATATATATATATATATATATATATATATATATATTTATATTTATATTATAGTGGAGCGCTCAGCTATTTGTACGCTCATTTCACGAGCAGATTGTTCCGTTGATCATATCAACTGGAACAATCGCCGTCATAACCGACGGAGTACCAGTTATATATTACCTATGTATGTATGTATGTATGTATGTATGTACGTATGTACGTACGCATGCGAGCATCTATCTATTGGTCTATATATATATATCTATATACACACACACATATGGGTGCAGGACGTCACCAACGGTGAACATGAAATACGAAAACAAATGAGTTAAGTACGCAAACAACGAGAGAAAAAATGGAAAACAGGACAAGTAACACAAACAACGACCCTTCATCAGATGTCGTCTGTCTTATATATACATATATATATATATATATAAGAAAGTTAGGGGTTGTGAATCCAACCCACTAAGGAATAATATCTATCCAATATACAGCTGGGAGAATACCCAATTATTATTATACTTGTGTATTTTCATTGCATGACAATTACATTACCAAGTACAATAAATGGGTGAGGGTAAAAAGGTATTTTATCATTAATTTATAGAGCAATAAGAAAATGGAGGGGATTAATAGGTGGTATTCATCAACTTATAGTCATTATATTATGCTATAATTGTCCTTTTAGTAAATAAACAAGTAAATTGACATAATATAATGTCTATAAGTTGATGAATACCACCTATTAATCCCCTCTATTTTCTTAATGCTATATATATATATATATATATATATATATATGTGTGTGTGTGTGTGTGTGTGTGTGTGTGTGTGTGTGTGTGTGTGTGCGTGCGTGTATTTATATGTGTGTGTGCGTGCGTGTGTACGTGTATACATATAACTGTATACACACACACACACACACACACACACACACACATATATATATATAAATGTATATATATATATATATATGTATATATATATATATATATACATTTATATATACATACACATATATATATACATTTATATATATGTGCGTGTGTGTGTGTGTATACAGGTATATGTATACACATACACACGCACGCACACACACATATGCACACACGCACACACACATATAAATACATGCACACACACACATATACATACACATACACACACACACACACATATATATATATATATATATATAGTCAGTTTGAGGACATAGTGTCCTCCTTAGGGATTATAAAATCCAGAGATCAACTGGTGTTATCAATGATATATTGGGAGAATTCTCTCAATATATATATGGATAAACAGTCTAATATACATTTATTATTATATATTCACAGGAATACAACTTTAATTCCGTGAAAAATATGTAAGCATTAGGCTTTTACATGTGACTACACGGAAGAGATTTGGTCACCTTGGTGTTATTTTTTACATCAAACATTTTTAACATGGTTCGAACCCTCCGAAGCACTGTTTACATAGTGACCTGATTGAAACATATGTAGGCACTTCTTATGCTTATTTTATGTTAATGTATGTTCATTTAAATTTTATTTGTATTACACTATTTGCTATGGTCATATTGTGATACAAATAAAATACGTATCCACAATATTTTCTCTCCGTTTTCTTATAGTAATACATATATATATATATATATATATATATATATATATATATATATATATATATATATATATATATATATATATATTACTATAATAAAACGGATAACATTACTTGTCAGAGTCTCTGCATGATTGTTCATCCAGCAAGGAATAACAGCTAAATCTTCCTCAAATTACACATTACTTTATAAAATTAAAGAAAATATACATTTGATTATGTAGTTCTGGAGCCATGTTTCTCAACATTCCGCTCCATTACAATCAGCTTGTGCTTCTTAGAAAAGTATAATTTTATTTTCTTAATTTTTTTGAACAATCACAAGGTTAAAAATTGATAAATTTATAAGAAATCAATTTTACTCCATCAAAACATACTCCGTAGAGTTGTTGTTTTTTTAACAATCCTATAGAATTTAAATTGTGTTCATTTCTTTATATCAGCATTAATTTGAAATTACAATATTCTATCATTGAGAGAACAAAGCGAATTTTTTTTAACGGTACGTAAGCGACCACCAAATTAAGCAAATTATCCTAACACAGAAATTAGGTTCAAATTTTGGCACAAGTCCAGAAATTTCGGTGCAGTAAGGAAGTCGATTACATTGATCCCGGTGGTCAACTAGTACTTATTTTATCGATTCCGAAAGGGATGAAAGACAAAGTCGACCTCAGATGAATTTGAACTCAGAACATAAAAACGGCTGAAATGTTGCTAAGCATTCTGCTCGGCGTAAATTAATACAGAAATTAAGATCATAACAAGAACAGCGAACGAGGGAAATTCGAACGCAGGACGATAGCTATGAGATGTAGAATAAAAGATAAATTGATACCATAAGAATTAGAATTCAAAGTAAGTATACATCTATCTTGCTAATGGAACCATAACTGGCACTCCGTCCGTTACGACGATGAGTGTTCCAGTCAATCAGATCAATGGAACAGCTTGTTCGTGAAATTAACGTGCAAGTGGTTGAGTATTCCACGGATACGCGCACCCTTGACATAATTCTCAGGGAGACTCGGCCCTTTGAAATATAGCTCATTTTTGCAAATTGAGTGGACTGTGTCAACATAAAATATAGTATTTTGTTTAAGGACACAACGCACCGCCGAGAATCGAACTCACGACCTTGAGCCGAATACTCTAAACACTACATCACGCGCCTATACACTTAAAGACATGGGTGGAGAGAAAGACTAAAAAATATTATTCTTTCCATATCACGTGAATTTAAACAGAAATTAAGCTATTTTGCATAAAATCATATTCGTAGCTCTTTCTTTTGTTCAGATAAGATATTCCTACCACGGATGTCTAATGATGCTAAGCGCTCTTTGACAAAGAAAATAGCGTTCTAAACATACTCCTAAAATGGAGTGGTGGCCACAACTAGAATTACCTTGATCCGGTCAATGACAACGCATTTCTTGTCTTTTGACAATACTGATTCATGTACGATTTAGATATATAAGCAGTTGCTGTTGTCGTCGTCGTTTAGCCCCAGGCCAGCACTGATAAAGTATACCTATGATCAAAGGATTTTCACTGATGAGTAACCTGTTTTTATACATACACACGTACATACATACATACATACATACATACATACATACATACATACATACATATATATATGTAAATATATAAAAACAAAAAGATAAAGAGAGCAAAGGTAAGGTTGGAGAAGTATTTTATGGATAGAGTCTTACAGCTGTTTCTGGGAAGATCCAGTACTTCCCTTCATCGGAGACAGAAAAAATAAAGTAATCTATTATTATATCCATAGGCGGATATTTTTAGTATGATATTTACCACGGATATTTACCACTGGAATGAAACTACACTTCAAGTACTGTTCTCTCTGTTTTCAGCACATCACACTCTTTACCACTTCATACTAAAAATATCCGCCTATGGATATAATAATAGATTACTTTATTTTTTCTGTCTCCGATGAAGGGAAGTACTGGATCTTCCCAGAAACAGCTGTAAGACTCTATCCATAAAATACTTCTCCAACCTTACCTTTGCTCTCTTTATCTTTTTGTTTTTATATATTTACATATACACACGCTAATACACGACTTATAATCCCCAATCCTGTTCATACAACGACTGGGGCAAACTAGTCGGTATACAGCACTTACTCGGTATTACCTGTATCCTCCTGGGTTTGGTTAAATCCAATACCCTCATCAACCTTATATATATATATATATATATATATATATATATATATATATATATATATATATATATATGCATGTAAACAATCACAGACAGAAGGACACACATACATACATACATACATACATACATATACAGGGTGTGATGAGTAAATTGTCGTCATTTTATATTTCTAATTTCACGCATGCGAAAATTGGGCACCGTCTGTGAGAAAAACAGCACCATGACGCAATTCACTCTGCCAGAAATTTAGAAACGACATGCTGTACTGCTTGGTATTCGCGCCGGAAACTCCAATACTAATATTTCAGAGTGTTTGAGTGTCACTCCGTGGAGAGTGTATGTACTGAGAGTGATAAAAATCAAACATCCAGTCGACATCATGTTGTTTGGAGTGATCACTAGTGATAGCGCTGTTATGCTTCCATTCATCTTCCCACACGGCCTCAGACTCCACACAGAAGCCTACATCAAGTGCCTGGAGGAGATAGTACTGCCCTGGGTCAAGAGGACGACTGCTGGAAGACCCTATGTCTGGCAACAGGACTCTGTACCATAACACACAAGCAGGAGAACCCAGTCATGGCTGTCACACAATTTCTGTAACCACATCACGCCTAACATCTGGCCACCTAACTCCCCAGGCTGCAACTCCCTTGATTATTATGTGTGGGGCGCAGTTGAGCGAGAGAGCAACAAAACTTCGTGTAGCACCAAAGATGAACTGAAGGCAAGGATTATGGCAGCATTCATCAACTTAAACAAGGATACACCCCAGAAGAGTTGCAGGAGATTCCGAGGTCGTCTGGAGACCGTAGTTGAAGCCAATGGCGATTTTATTGAATAAATTTATTCTTTAGTATTTCAAGATATTTTTATGTAATTTTGGTAAATATATCTGTTAAAATGAGATGTCAGTGTTATTTTCACTTTTGCGTAATTTAGATGACAATTTACTCACCGCACCCAGTATATATATATATATATATATATATATATATATATATATATATACTAGCAGAAATACCCGGCGTTGCTCGGAATTTAACTGGCATAATTTGTATATATGGTACAGTTAAGTTGAAACGTGATATGGGGAAGAGCAGCATTGACGACAAAACATTTGTGGAGTGAATGAAGGACTAATTCGACTAACTGACATGTCACGTGTCTGTTTGGAAGATTCCAGGCCCTAACCTTGTCATGGAAAAGTGGGTGGTGGGGTATGTGATTTTTGAATGCACCAAAAAGCTCTCAGTGGGTATATTCTCCTTTGCGACTGTCGGCGCTGAACGATCAGCAGACATGGGAACTACAACTATATGATAAATTAAGCCTGTGAGCGCGCTCAACAGCACCACATGAAAGAAATCTATATGAAAGAAATTATGTAGTAAGGGAAGGGTTGAATTGGCAATAAAGCGCTTGAAAAGAACACTGTAATGCGATATTTCGGTTTGGAATCCATAGTCGTGGTTCAACCGTGCACTCCTTTACATAAACAGCGTGCGACCATTGTGAGGACAACTCAGCTCCCAAACGAAAACAATTCTGCATGCAGCGTCAGGGTGCGCAAGGTCACATTATGGACACGGTCTCTAAGAAACATGATTGGGTCACGTGACGTTTGGGTTGCTGACGTGTTTGGGAATCAATAGTCGTGGCTCAAACGTGCACTCCTTTACATAAACAGCGTGCGACCATTGTGAGGACAACTCAGCTCTCAAACGAAAACAATTCTGCATGCAGCGTCTGGGTACGCAAGATCTCATTAAGGACAAGGTCTCTAACTAACAGAGTTGGATTTCAGACACCATAAATTAATAGGTTAATGACCATGCGAGCAGTCGCACGTACCTCACTACTCATTATGTGAAAAAAATTTAAGAGTATAAAACCATCTATAGAACATAAGTAATGTATGTTTCCAGGTTGGAGAAAATCAGTTGCGAACTTCAGAAGTTATGCGGGTTTACACACACACACATACACACATCCTCAGTTTTATATATATAGATAGATATAAAGCAAATAAAGGGCTCACTTTGCTGTTGATTTTTAGCCCAGATCAGCTTCTAACGAAGTTGAGAGACTTTTTACCTAAGGTCTTTATAACCGTGACTACACCATATGATTTCTCCTGCACCAGTCTACCCTCGACAATTTGTTATATATCCTATTAGATAACTGGCTGAAGAAACTTGACTGCTTTTTCTAGCTACCATGCAGAGTTTCCCTTATTGGCTCAATTCGTAAATATTTAACTGTATATGAACATGTATCTTTATAATCTTTTCTACTAAAGGCACAAGGCCTGAAATTTGGGGTCTTTGCTCTTTGCCAAATGATGAAAGGCAAAGTCGACCTCGGTGGAATTGGAACTCAGGTACTGGAGACGGAAAAAATGCCGCTAAGCATTTTTCCCGGCGTGCTAACGACTCCGCTAGCGCTCCACCTTTATGTATCTTTATAATGACATATAAATGCACATGTGTGTATGTTTGCATTTGGGGACATCATTTTGTAAGATGATGTTTAATGATATAAACATCAACCACATGGTTCCGGGTTCAGTCCCACTGCGTGGCACCTTGGGCAAGTGTCTAGCCTCGGGTCGACTAAAGCCCCGTGAGTGGATTTGGTAGATGGAAACTGAAAGAAGTCCGTCGTGTATATACATATAAATGTATGTATTTATTTGTGTGTCTGTGTTTGTGTCTCCCACCACCATCGCTTGACAACCGATGTTGATATGTTTGCCTGTAACCTAGCGGTTCGGCCAAAGGGGATCGATAGAATAAGTACTAGGCTTACGAAGAATAAGTCCTGGGGGTCGATTTCTTCGACTAAAACCCTTTAAGGCGGAGCTCCAACATCGCAGCAGCAAAATGACTGAAACAAGTAAAAGAATAAAAGAGTGTAGTGTGTGTGTGTGTGTGTGTGTGAGCAATGGTGTTTAAGTATATATCGATGTTTAAATGTTAAGTTGTAAGAAAGACACACATGTAGCTTTCATCAAAGACACATAACGAGCTTGATCAATAGGATGTTGAACTGCCGTTCGAAAGGTCTGGCGCCACTCAGCGTCTGTGTCCAAGATACTTGAATTATCAAATATCCCAGTCCACTTAACTGTGAATATGTTCCAGAACTTTTCACACCTCGCTCCCATAGTTGTGACTTGGAGATCAAAAGAGGTAAAAACACTTTGTGAAGACGGCGTTGGGTATGCAATGAATTATTGGAATTAGTTATGTCACAAGCATACATAAGTTTACATTTATGTAGCCAACTCTGGAACGATTTATTCATACATTTATTCTTAACACGTGTAGGCAGATTCAGGCACAAAATATGCTGGTCACTGCAATATGTCTTAGGAGAATGACTTCTCCATATTACAATGTATACAACACACTCGGCTCATTGGTACATGCACACACACATGCGCACACAGAAAAGCACCCACACATACACACACATAAAATTAATCCTCATTCTCCTCTCTTTCGCTCCCTCTCTGTAGTAAAGGTTAGGTATTGCCTTATTGAGAAGGACTGATAAAACTGAAACATCGTCAGAACTGTTACGTCACTGCTAACGACCAAACTCACACTTTACAGTAGTCCATATGTAATTAATTTCAATCAAGAGAACAAGAGTGCTGGGTTCCCAATCATAAAACCGAAGGTTCGATTCCAGGACTAGGCGGCGTGTTGTGCTCTTGAGCAAGACACCTCATTTTTTTTTACTCCAATCTATTTAGCCTTAATAAGTTCCAGCCGAATGTTAATGTTCCTTACTCTCTCTCTTTCTCTTTCTCTTTCTCTCTCACTCTTTCTCTCTGCCTCTCTCCTTCTCTCTCTCACTCTCACTCTCTTTCTCTCGTCCTCTTTCTTTTTTCTTTGATTCTCTCTCTCTCTCTCGATTTTTCTCTCTTTCTTACTCTCTATCCCTCTCTTTCTTTCTATCTTTCTTTCTCCCATCCCTCTCTCTCTCTCTTTCTTACTCTCTATCCCCCCTCTCTCTCTCTCTTCCTC
Organism: Octopus bimaculoides; assembly: GCF_046866305.1. Lineage (NCBI taxonomy): Eukaryota > Metazoa > Mollusca > Cephalopoda > Octopoda > Octopodidae > Octopus > Octopus bimaculoides. The sequence continues at coordinate 90,700,342 of NC_142928.1, forward strand.
GCTCTCTTTCTTTGTTTCTTTGTTTCTTTCACACTTTCGCCTCTCTTTCTTTCTCTGTTTTTCTCTCTCTTTCTTACTATCTGTCCCTTTCTCTTTGTCGCCCTCTTCCACTCTCTCTCTCTCTCTTTCTTACTATCTGTCCCTTTCTCTTTGTCGCCCTCTTCCACTCTCTCTCTCACTTTCTCTCCTTTTTTTTATTTTTCTCCCTCTCTTTCTTACTCTCTATCCCTCTCTCTCTTTCTTTCTTTCTTTCTCTCTCTCTCTCTCTCTTTCTTTCTTTCTTTCTTTCTTTCACTCTCTCTCCGTTCTTCATTTTTCTCTCTCTCTTTCTTACTCTCTAACCCTTTCTCTTTCTTTCTTTCTTTCACACTCTCTCTCACCTTCTTTCTTTCTTACTCTCTCTCTCTCTCTCTCTCTCTCTCTCTCTCTCTCTCTCTCTCTCTCTCTCTCTCTCTCTCTCTCTCTCTCTCAGTCTCTTCCATATGTCCCATCATGCATATTCTGCGTGGCTAAGGCTTAAAGCACAAAGAGAGTATTTAATGTCTAAAACAACTGACGAATCATGTTAACAAGTCATACTCGTACACGAGTGACAACTGGTTGTATTTTAATTAATTACAGTTTATATCTTACTACTCCATTTAAGATAGCGCATTCTTCGATATATTTGAGGACGCGAGTTCACATGCGTTCTGGGTTTTACATTGTATTTCATGGGAAGGATATTTCCTTCTATTTGTCTTTGTTAAAAAAAAAAAAAACAATTTCGAGAATAGATAGTCACCACTAATTCGTATCGAAACCTTGTCCACGATTTTCCTACCCATTGATGGATACGTCTAATCATTCCCCTCACCATGTATATATATATATATATATATGGGAGAATATACAAATAATAACAACAGACGAGGACAGGTGGTGTAAATAACAAAAGGATATATTAGTATGACGCTCGGGAATACGGAAAGTCTTTGACGTTTCGAGCTACGCTCTTCAACAGAAAGAATACGGAGACAAGGAGAAAAACACGGAGAAAAAAAATTGAATAGTGTTCATTCAACGGTCAATATGGATGCATATTTGAAATTAGCATCCATAAAGACACAGATATGTGTGGGAGGTCGTTTAAAGTTGTACACAATGTTTTCTTAGCCGTCTGTACGAGGCCCATTCTTTGATGGAACGGAGACTTATGAACTTAATCGATTCCACAAGCTTATTCTTGGTATCTATTTTATGAATGCCCACTTTTCTTCCATGCGCACTACAACTACGAGAAAGCAAGAAGGGAAGGCCTCCTCTTCATAGTCATTCGGTCTGTTAGAAATAGTAACCAAATCTTCCTCAAATCATGCAATACCCTACTACTATTTTATTGTAAAGATACAAAAATAAGAGGAATGACCAGCAAAAGTGGACTCCTATATGCTAGAAATAGATGCCGAATCATCTAACCACGAAAAATATGTTCTCAGTAAAAATTTAGCGACACAACAGACTGTAAAAGGAGTCCACTTTTGCTGGTCATTCCTCTTATTTTTGTATGTAATATAATTTTAATCTTCGAATTTTTTTAATATGCTAGACCACTGGTTTTAATTGATTAATATCAATTTCTACCCTTATTAATAAATGTATTGTAAAGATAGATTGACCTTATACTAAACACTAAACAATGTGGCTGAAAAATTAAAATTAAAATTAAAATTAAAAAAGGTGGGATGGTCACAGCTGGAATTCTTTGCTCGGGCGTAGCTGACTGGGGACTAAACGAGGAAAACAATCAGAAGTTTTGCATTGAGAGCCCTTTGACTGGGCAAGGCGAAAGTAAATCTACAATGCACGCAATTTCAATTAATTAACGTAGTAGTACATCTTTTGCTTATATGCACAGACCCTTTTCATAGAATGCATTAACAACTAAATATGTAAATAGATGAATAACATAAAGGGGGTTTGCATTCCCTAAAATGTTGTCTTTTCTTTTCTAGAGTCACCTGTTTGTTTGCATGTCACTACACGTGCATCCATATATCTTCATATATATATAACCATCCAATCAAACGACTTTTCATATCACAGCTGTTGCTCTTGCAAACGATGTTGTTTGTTGCTACTACTGCTGCTATAACTGCTGTAACTGCAGCTACTACTACCGCTGCTACTGCCGCTTCTGCTGCTAGTGTTGAGTGCGGTGTTGGCAGTGGAAGCGGCGGCGGCGTGGGTGTGGTAATTGAACATGGTTGCGGTTAAAATGCGACTTGATCCGAGACAACAGAATGCGCGCGTCGGTTTCAGTTCTTTTTCATCTCAGTAATATTATCCTAGCAACGAATGAACGCCAAAAATCTCCTCTCCACAGTGTCTTCTGCTTCAACCCCGAGTCGACCAAAACCTTGTGAATGAATTTGGTAGATAATTGTATATCTCTATGTATGTGTGTGTGTCTTTAAACCTGTGTTTGTTCCCCACCACCGCTTGATAACTGGTGTCCGTTTGTTTACGTCCAAGTAAGTTAGGGGTTCGGCACAAACAAACTGATGGAAAAATACCAGGTTTAAAAAAAGAAGTGACTTAGGTCGATTTGTTCGAGAAAAACCTTCAAAGCAAGTCAAAAATTGTTAAATTAGTAAATATATACCGGGTCTCCCAAATAATGTACGAAGGGAACATGTTGTTATTCTTGTTGTTGTTGTTCTAGTTTGTGCCTTGTTGTTCTTGTTCTTGTTGTTTAGCCCCAGACCCGTCCTCATTAAGTAAACCTAAGACCCAAAAAAAATTCTGGTCATGGCTGTCCCGTCTTTTTACGTGCTATGGACTATAGTGTCCAACGTGCTATTCCGTGTGTAAGGCGATAAGTTTTAAGATTTGACTCATATCTGATTTACTGTTTCTAACTGCAGAGAATCTTTCGTTTCTGCTAAGGTTTCTACAAAAAAGACCACCAAAAACACACTCATTCAAATACACAAATACATATATGTGCTTCTGTGTGTGTGTGTGTGTGTGTGTGTGTGTGTGTGTGTGTGTGTGTGTGTGTGTGTGTGTGTGTGTGTGTGTGTGTGCGTGTCTGTGTGCGCGTGTCTGTGTGCGCGTGTCTGTGTGCGCGCGCGCGTGTGTATGTTATTTCTTTACTACTCACAAGGGGCTACACACAGAGGGGACAAACAAGGACAGACAAACGGATTAAGTCGATTATATCGACCCCAGTGCGTAACTGGTACTTATTTAATCGACCCCGAAAGGATGAAAGGCAAAGTCGACCTCGGCGGAATTTGAACTCAGAACGCAGCGGCAACAGCTAAGCCATCAAGTCTGATGATGGCTCAGCTGGTCGAAACTTTGAAGTTTCAATCAATAATACTCTCATTACAAAAAAGTAATCATGTATTCTACAAAAAGTATTGAGTAATATTTCAGTAAAATGTTTTTTTACAATAAAGATGAACATTAATATATATATGTGTGTGGAGAGAGAGAGAGAGAGAGAGAGAGAGAGAGAGAGAAAGAGAGAGAGAGAGAAAGAAAGAACGAAAGAAAGAAAGAAAGCTATGTAAGGTGGCGAGCTGGCAGAATAGTTAGCACGCCGGGTAAACTGGTTAGTGGCAGTTCGTCCCTCTTTATGTTGTGAGTTTAAATTCCGTCGAGGTCGACATTGCCTTTTATCTTTTCGGGGTCGATAAAATATGTACCAGTTGAGTACTGGTGCCGAGGTAGTCGTCTTATACCTCCCTCAAAATTTCAGGCCTTGTGTAGAAATATATATATATGTGTTTATATGTGTTTATATGTGTTTATATATATATATATATATATATATACCTGCGTAAGCGTGTAGCCTATTTCTACGTATATATATATATATATATATATATATATATATATATATATATATATATATATAGATATATGTATATGAGAAGGTGCGTGGCATAGTGGTTACGATGTTGCACTCACGATCGCGAGTTCGATTCTCGGACCAAACTGCGCATTGCGTTGTTAAGCATAGCACTTTATTTCGCGTTGCTCCAGTCCACTCAGCCGTAACACATCCTCGAAATTGTTGTTGTTGTTATTATTATTATTATTAGTAGTAGTAGTAGTAGTAGTAGTAGTAGTAGTAGTAGTAGTAGTAGTAGTAGTAGTAGCATTGAGTGAGAAAGCAGCGCATGTCATCAAAGTGACACTAGGGTGCAAGTATACGAAGCCCAATACACCCATCATGACTACCCGTCTGATAAGAGTACACCAGGCACAACAACCATATGTACACGACATGATGATCTCATATCAAGATAAACAGCGCATGACTTTACAGGTGGGTCCTGGTTAGAATCTTCTTCAGATAGAGTAGCCCATCTCGCTGAAAAGGTCACTGAATAAGGGTTGTTTAAAGACATTGAACGAAAGACATTGAACGAAACACCCGTATTTCCAAGGATGAATT
>NC_142928.1:90709791-90712291 GCF_046866305.1 Octopus bimaculoides
TGGGTCCCATTTTGTTTCACCTCGAGGCCATGCGCCTTTTCAGTATTAAATTTACATGTATCGTATGGAATATATAATTAGAGCATCGGTTAAAATGTCTAGTTGTATACCTTTCGACTCATTGATTACGTTCTGAGTTCAAATTCCGCTGGGGTCGACTTTGCCTTTCATTCTTTCTGGGTCGATAAAAATAAGTATCAGTTGAGTAGTGGGGGTCTATGTAATCGACTACCTTTTCTAGGTTGTTTACAAAACCCTTGTTTCAGGTTTTGGCTCAACGCCAGAAATTTTGAGGAGAGGAGCTCCTCAAAATTTCTGGCGTTGAGCCAAAACCTGAAACAAGGGTTTTGTAAACAACCTAGAAAAGGTAGTGCCCAAGATAGCTGAGTGGTATAATGATTTTGAGTAAGCACTAAAATGAGTGACAAGTAATTTGAGGGTTTTGAGTGAATGACAACTAATGTGAGTGATATAACGATTTTTGAGTGAATAAACACAAAAATGAGTGACAACTAATTTGAGTGATTTAATGATTTCAAATTTTGGCAAAAAGTCAGCAATGTCGGGCGAGAGATATGCTAATTATATCGACCCCAGTACTAACTCTTGCTTATTTTATCGACATCGAAAGGATGAAAAGCAAAGTCGACCTCGGCGGAATTTGAACTTAGAACGTGAAGATGGACGGAATGCTTAGCATCTCTTCGTCCAGTATGCTAACAATTCTGCCGCCTTAATATAATTGATATAATGATTTTGAATGAATAAATACTAAATTGAATGACAATTAATGTGAGTGATATAATTAATATGAGTAATATATTACTTGTCACTAAAATGGTTTACAAGTTATGTGAGTACTATAGAGTTTGTTTTACCTCGACTACCTCGATCCCAGAGCATAAGTGGAACTTATTTTATCATCCCAGAAAGGATGAAAGGCAAAGTTGACTTCAGTGGAGTTTGGACTCAGAACGTAAAGACGGAAGAAATGTTTCTAAGCATTTTGTCCGGCGCGGTAATGATTTTGCAAGCTCACCGCCTTAATTTGAGTGACATAATGATTTTGAGCGAACAAATACTAAATGAGTGACAATTACTATGAGTGATATAATGATTTTGAGCGAATAAATACTAAATTGAGTGACAATTACTATGAGTGATATAATGATTTTGTGCGAATAAATACTAAATTGAGTGACAATTAATGTGAGTGATATGATGATTTTGAGCGAATAAATACTAAATTGAGTGACAATTAATGTGAGTGATATGATGATTTTGAGCGAATAAATACTAAATTGAGTGACAATTAATGTGAGTGATATGATGATTTTGAGTGAATAAACGCTTAATGTGAGTGACAGTTAATCGCTTTTAGCTTCTCTCGTAATCTTAGTTTTACCTTCGGGTTTGTGAAAGCTAAATACCTTCTTCAAAATAATTCTATGAACGTCGTCATATGATTTCGTATATCTTTTATATATGCCATGTGAATGGTTGAAAAGTGTGACAACAGACCAAATCAGCCAACAAACAAGTTGCCAACCGAAGTGTCGTAGTGTCCTCCCACGTCAAACAAAACCGACCCTGCGTTGTATCACTATAAAAACCAGTGCATATATACTTAAATAGCGCTGTTTTTGTTGTGGTTGTTGTAGTAGTAGTAGTAGTAGTAGTAGTAGTAGTAGTAGTAGTAGTAGTAGTAGTAGTAGTAGTAGCAGCAATAGTAGTAGCAGCAGCTGTTCCTTAGTCCTAAATCATCCCTCACGGAACCGACGTCTAATCGAAACCTTTCGTGGGGGGGGGGGGCGTATGTGCGCAAGCGTAGGCGGGTGGTAATAAATTTCATACCCAACAACATGGTTCCGGGATCAGTTCCACTACGTGGCACCTCGGACAAATGCCTTTTACTATAGCATCAGGGTGACCAATCCCTTGTGAGTGGAATTTGATAGAAAAAGGCTGGAAGCCCATATGTATGTATGTATATGTATACGTGCATAGATGTATGTGTGTGTGTGTGTGTGTGTGTGTTTGTTTGTATTTGTCCCCCATCACCGCTTGACAACAGGTGTTGGTGTGTTAGCGTCTCTGTAATATAGCGGTTCGGCAAAAGAGGCCGATAAAAAAAGTAAGTACAGGGCTTAAACAAAAAAATTAAGTACTGGGGCAGATTTGTTTAACTAAAATTCTTCCAAGCAGTGCCCCAGTATGACCACAGTCTAACAACTAAAGTTATATATATATATATATATATATATATATATATATATATATATATATCTTAAAGGGTATTCGGTTGCTATATCTTGCGGGGCCAAGCGACTGTATGTATCTAGTACTACAGTAGCATTACATTTAGTATCTTGTGATAAAGCGGCCAGCTAGCAGAATCGCTAGAGCTTTGCAAAATGCCTTCCGGTATATCTTCCAACTCATTACGCTCTAAGTTCCAACTCGGCCGAGGTCAACTTTACCTTCCATTCCTCCAGAGTTG
>NC_142928.1:90717291-90724791 GCF_046866305.1 Octopus bimaculoides
AAAGTAAAGATGACTTTTTAACCCAGCTTATGATCTGCAGCTTTTACATGACTATCACTTTTATAACTCTTCTCAGAGAAAAGCATCCTCGTGACATTTGGCATTATGAAAAGATTTATCTTTACAGACGAGCAATATATAGAAAAACAACACTATTTGCATGATTGACAGACATATGGTTCGTTCAGGTGACGAAGATTTATCCTAAGTTTGCTCTGTTTCATGTATCCACGGGGACTAAAAACACTAGTGTTATACAGAAAAACTAGGTGGCAAGTTGAACATTTAAAGATCTCATTGATATCTACGGAGTTTTTATGTCGGTTATTCGTTTTAATTTTGCATAATTAATACGATTCTCATCAAAATGTGTGGACGCATCCTTTACAATTTTTTCCTCATCAACTGTAATAATGCTTTCCGCAGAATATTACTTTAATGCGTATCAGATTTCAGGCAGTTCTTTGGGTTTTAAGGAAGTTTTTTCTTTTTTTTTTTTTTTAGGAACATTATTCTATAAAGTATAGACTCACTCATCTTCCATACCATCTGCGTAGCCTGCCCTCCTCAACTTATTACGTCGCAAGAGAGCTTCTGCGCTTACAGCATTCGTTAACTCCAAGACCTGAGCATCACGCACATACGAGTACTTTTTTCTGTCTTTCTAAGAATTGTGCAAATTTTTCGATGATACTTTTGGTGAAAATGCCGTAACTGTTTCATACATATGTCGAAGTCAGGAAACAAGCAGGGTGTATTAGTTTGACACTCAGGAAGAACGGAAAAGTCTTTGGCACACACACACACACACACACACACACAAGCGGGGTGGCTGAAAAGTGAAAAGTTCCTGGCTTTAAGGGTATCGTGAAAGACCTGGTTGGAGGCTCAATCTTCCGAGTTCTTTTACAGGGCTTGGAAACACTGAAGGGCCGCTGCAATAAGTGTGTGAATCTGAGAGGTGAATATGTTGAATAAAATAATAATTAACTGATCCTCCTGTATTTTCTTTTACCCGAAACCTGGGACTTTTCAGCACCCCCTCGTAAACATAGATATATATTAATATATTATATACTGTAAAGTACATACATATACTATATGTGTGTATGTGTTTGTGTGTATGTATGTATGTATGTATGTATGTATGTATGTATGTGTGTATGTATGTATGTATGTATGTATGTATGTGTGTATGTATGCATGCATTCATGCATGCATGTATGTATGTATGTATGTATGTATGTATGTATGTATGTATATATACACACCCACATACACAATTGATATATTTGTGTGCATGATGAATGTGCGTGGCCTAGTGGTTAGGGTTGCTGGGCTCACGATCATAAGGTTGTGGGTTCGATTCCTCGATATTACAGCGTAGTTGTTTCCTTAAACAAGGCACTTCATTTCACGCTATTCCAGTCTACTCGGCTGTAAGTGGGTACCAGCCAGCTACTGGAGTATCCATTTCTTCCTTTAGGTGTCACATTCAAATTGTTTCACTGGATCAAAGGTAGAAGAACTGGGAGTGTGTCTTTGCTCACGACCACATAAGTACCATAAGCAATCAGTGAAAGTACAGCACATTCTGCTAGGCCGTACTCGATTGCGCGTGACGGCTATAGTTTTATAGATAGACGGACAGATAGATAGACAGTTAGGTAGATATATAGATAGATAGATGGATAGATAGATAGATAGATAGATAGATATAGAATTATGCATATACGTATATGTGTGTGTGCGTGTTAATACATATACATACATACATATGTATGTGTATGTATGTATGTATGTATGTATGTATGTATGTATGTATGTGTGCATGAATGCATGCAAACACATACACATATATGTTATTTCTTGCTCTGTGTGGAGGAAGTGTAAGTGCCCACACCCTTTGTAGGCCACTTAGACCGATGCAATCGGTGTCGTTTATGTACCCCTCGAACCTTTGAAAATCAACATCAACGCGAAAGACATGAGCAGGGCGGGAACTCCAGTGGGGTGCAGTTTAAGGAAGGAAGAACTCGCTGCATTGATTAGTGCGTATCCAATGTGTACTTGAATACAACAAACGTACTTCAAAGGGACAGAGACTAGTAAGCGAAAATCCCTATATAGAGGAGGCGTGAACCCGGCTAATTCTGATGAACAGAAACCATTATAACACCAGTTCAAGAATCAGATTGAGGTTACAACGCACCTGTGGTGGATAAGAGACTGCGGATCATGTTTGTGAGTGATTTCATACCTATCTGTAGTGTTGTCTTTTTGGGGAGATGTCGACGAGAATATCTGTGCGGTCAGATGTACCGCCATTCCAGATCTGAAAGTAACAGTCCATTGTGATCTCTGCCCGGGTATTAAAAGCATTAATAATTACTAATTTCAAATTTTGGCACAAGGCCAGCAATTTCGGGGAAGAGGTAAGTCGATTACATCGACCCCAGAACTCAACTGGTACCTTCTTTTTTATTTAATCCCGAAAGGATAAAAGGCAAAGTCGATCTCGGCGGAATTTGAACTCAGAACGTGAAGACGGACGAAATGATGTTAAACATTTCGCCCGACATGCTAACGCTTCTGCCAGCTCGCCGCCTTAACAGCGTTAATAATTGTTGAAAGATGAGGTTTGTTCTGGCTCTGAAGGCAAGAGCTAGTCGGTGGAATGTGGTGGTAGCCATGCTAAAGATGAACTTTCACCACGAGAGATCATGTGTGCCAGTGAAGCCCAAATTTAGAGCAAATAGTTAATGATCTGGGTGTGCGCAGCTTATAATGAAAGGGAATAGGGCATAGCGACGATGTTTCCATGATATGAGTAACGATTTCGTTTTTCTTGTTAAAAAAAATGGACGATATTCAAAGACACACACGTGCCTGCGTGTTTCAGATATCTATACGTATGTATATGAATATGTGTATATATATATATATATATATATATATATATATATATATATATATATATATATATATATATATATATATATATATATATGTATGTATGTATGTATATATATATATATATATATATATATATATATATATATGTATATATGTATGTATATGCATATATATTTGTGTGCGCGTGTGTGTGTGTGTGACGTTTTTGTATCAGGTTCGCAAGATTCTTTATATGAATTCGTGTGTCAGAACACACGAATAATGAACAATGACTCTCCCTAGACACAACAAAATATACATATATACATACATGCATATACAGTGAGAAAGGGATTATATATATATATATATATATATATATATATGTCGTTGTTGTTGTTCAAGATCAAAGTATCTTTGAACTCGCTCTCCAAGCGAAGGCGTCGGGAATCTAATGACTGGTTTCTGTTGCTGCATGTGCTTCATTATTTTTTTAAATTTTACTTATATGTTTTGCTTTGTTTCGTTTAATTTGCTATTTTATAAATGTTAACTTATTTCACAAACAATAAATTCATGTTTGGTTGAAAACCTTTTCATTTTTCTTTTATTTTATACATTCGTTATTACGTCGGGAAATATGTATTCCTGTAAGACGAATATGCCCATCACTTCCCACCATTCCCCACGTAATAATATTACCTGAACGACTCAAGTAATATGATATTGCTATTATTGTGACTTATCTTTTCGGGGACTCGGCACACTGATCTTGTTATTCTTCTGGAGAGGTCGAATATTTTGGGGTCGTAACCGTTTTATGAACAGTCTCCTAGCCTTTAGATGGCTTTAGTAGAGTCCACTATGTTTCAAACATTTGGATTATGTCTCTCACGATGGAGTTAACCTCTTCCCGCTATGTCAAGAGCTCCAAGAAGGGAAAATCATCGGCGCTGTTTTACTGCCTTCAAATTAATTATTTCTAATTTTAGTACAAGGCCAGTAATTTTGAGGAAAGGAGTAAGTTGATTACATTGATCACAGTACTCAACTGGCATTTGTTTTATTGCTCCGAAAGGATGGAAGACAAAGTCGACCACGGCGGTTTGTGAACTGAGGACGTAAAAAGCCAGAAGAAACTGCCTCTCAACGGTAACGATTCTACCAGCTCGCCGCCTCCTCCGAAATTATACTAAATACACACACACACACTCACATACATACATCTATCTATGTACATATGCGTGTGTGAGTGTGTGAGTGTATGTGATTACACATATATGTATGTATGTATGTGTGTGTGTGTATGTATGTACGTATGTATGTATGTATGTATGTATAGTATGTATGCATGTATGTATGCATGTATGTATGCATGTGTAGTATTTAATACATAACAATGCGGAGTATATATATATATTCATATTATTAAGAATCAAATACCTTACAAATGTTTCAAACGTTTATGTATAGAAACAGTTGTACAGTTGTGTGTGTATGTGTATGTGTGAGTGAGTGAGTGACTGAGTGTCCGTATTTCGTATTTGTGAATACTCCACGTAGCTGCACGACATAAAAGAGAATATAATGATGATGACGGGAAGCGCATCTTCCTATAAAACACTGATTCAGGTAAACCGTCCAACCCGTACCACCATGGAAAAGTAGATGTAAAATTTTGTATCAGAGAAACGTTTTCTCTGATACAAAAATCCCCAGTGAAAGCAATCCACATTTCAATGACCGCAGCATGTTAAAAATAAATGTACACATCTTTATTCTGATCCTCGCTGCTTCGTGCGCGTATATTAAATTAATTTCAACATGGGCACGTATCAGCACACAGCAACGAATGTATTGTTTGTTGTTTTGTGTATATTATATATATATGTGTGTGTGTGTGTGTGTGTGTGTGTGTGTGTGTGTGTGTGTGTGTGTGTGTGTGTGTGTGTGTGTGTATAAAACAAATAATAAATGAGTATATGCATATATACGTACAAGTATGTGCATACCTACATCTACCTGTATATATAGGTGCATATCTGGGTACAGGACATTGCAAACAAAATGTAGACAAAAAAATAACAATAACCAGAGTACAGAAAACATACAGGCCACATAGAGAACATTTTCCTTCATCAGCTACCCCGATTCTAACACAGGCGTTTCGAAGAGTTGCTCCACATTAGATCAAATGATCGAGGCGGGAGTCTGCCACTGAAGAGACGAAATTACGAAGAAACACGGTGTCTGATAGTCTGCTGAAGTCACTTAAAGATCAGCTTCATGTGTTTAAACATATAAAAGTTTATAGACAGAAAATAGCTGCAGTGAATGCCTCTCACGTTCCAGTGGTAGAAAAACGCGTTAAAAATAAAAGTACACGTCTTTATTTTGATTCTCGTTACTTTTATGTTTGTGCGTGTGAGAGAGAGAGAGAGAGAGTTGGGTGTATTATGTGCGTGTGTATGTGTGTGTGTTTGTGTGTGTATGTGTGTGTGTCTACGTGTCTATATATTGTGTAATATATGTATATGTATATGAGTATGTATGTGTAAAATATCAAAATTGGTTTAAAGGATGTTGAAAGAACAAAACGGAAAGAAATAGTAGAAGGTATTTGACGTTTTGGATGTTAGACTTTCTTCAGAAAGAAAAGAAAAGAAAATGGAAACATAGGAAGAGGGAGAGAGGGTATCTAGATAGATATTTATGATAACAATAACCATATTGAGACGCGGAAAGGCAGGGTTAAGAACCTGGGTGAAGGCCAATATATGGAGCAGAGTCAAGAAGAGAGATTGGACGGGTGTGTAGTATATATATATATATATATATATATATATATATATATATATATATACATACATATACGTATGTGTGTACGCGTTCGTATGTGTGTATTCCTGTGTATGTATGTATATATATATATATATATATATATATATATATATATATATATATGTGTGTGTGTGTGTGTGTGTGTGTGTGTGTGTGTGTGTGTGTGTGTGTGTATGACATATGTATATATATATATAAATATATATATATATAAATATATATATATATATATATATATATATATATATACATACATACATGCATGCATGCATTCATACATACATACATACATACATATATACATACATACATACATGTAAATGCGTGTAGAGAAAGAAAGAAAGAAAGATTATCGTTTTTACCCAGAAGAGACGAAAATGTTGGAAGTTAAGACCTTGGTAAAATTTGAACACAGAATGTAAAGGAATCGAACAAAATATAACAAAGTGTTTAGTCCGGCACTACCGTTTCAGTCAATCGACCACCCTCATAATTCTAAAGCTCAATTTGCCGTAGAGACGCAGTTATAACCAATAAAATCGATATAAATATTCGGTCACCGAATAATATTTTTGTCGAATATTTTAGTGGTAAGCCCATGTAGGAATTGAATTTTAGGAGAGAGAAAGAAAGAGAGAGGAGAGAGAGGTGTATATCATTATCAGAATCGTTACAGAGTGGGTGTTTAGTTAGAGCTGCTTTTATGTGCTGAGTTCGAATCGTATAGCCGTGAACTTTGACGGTCATCATTCTTGATCTCGATAAAATAATAAAGGGCGATTTATAATAATATAATACATTTTAAATGTGAATGGAATCATAATGTGAGAACAAAGAAGAATGCGGTTCTTGGCTGATGCCTTCTTTAACGATGATAGAAGAAGGATGATGGTGGAGGCTATCCCAAGCTAGATCAGACCCCAGAACTTGAAGCAGCATAATTTTGTCGGAAACTCTACTGGTGTAGCTGTCCATCTTTCCCAATGGGCTAAAATTTGACTCAAAAGTACTCGCGCGTAGACACACACACACACACACACACACACACACACGTGCACACAGAAATGTAAATCGACGATGCAGCTTCAATGTGGTCATTTACTCTGCTAGAAAAAAAAAAGCTGTCAAACCTGCCCCCGTTTGAAAATTTGAACGATGCAATGAATAAAGTAGTCCCTGATGTACTGTCAGAGAAAGCGAAAATAAAACAAAAACAAAAACAAAAAAAAACATGGATCACGGCTGGAATGCTTTGATCAGGACAACTCGATCAGAAATAACCTTGGGTTAAACAACATTGACAATTCATATATAAGCAATAGAACTCGATAAATACTTGCAAAAATATAAACATAAACCTTAAAACGAATGCACAGTGCATGCTTTTGAGTGCGTGTGTGTTTTTGTATGTCCTCTCTAGTCTGTGCTTGATTTTGTGTGTGTGTCTATTGCAAGCTAATTCAAAACCTTTCCTGATGCAACCACACAGCGAGTAACCAGTTCTATCGATCGATCCTTCATAAATTAATATAAATTTGAATATATATATATACATATTCATCCTAAGTGCGTGTCTGTTTGCGTGAGTGAGTTTTCGGCCACGTATTTATGTGCATGTTTTCGTGCATTTACACGCGCACACACGCACACACGCGCGCGGGCGGTGGGGGCGGGTAGAAATGCACATTCAGACAGACATACATACAGTAACATGCGTCTGTATCAGTTTGTGTGTATGTATGTGTATGTGTGGGTGGCTGCATG
>NC_142928.1:90729791-90734791 GCF_046866305.1 Octopus bimaculoides
TTGTGAAGGGGAGACAAGCTCCCCCACCCAGCCTAGCCAGCATTCAGGGACATGTTTCTGAGTCTTTGCTCGTCATCAGCCTGAAGTAGCTTGCCAGCTGGATAGAGAAGCCTGTTTCGCCTTCACAAACTTATGTAAATCATAGTGAAGTTCATTCACATATAATAATATTAGGGACAAAATCCAAAATTACAGGTAAAAACTCAATTAAAATCAATTTATAAAAAATTAAAATTAAATTGAGCTTTATAGATTATAATATATATAAATATATATAGTTTTAGGGAAAAGAACCAAATTTCAAAAACTCATCGATGAAAAACCACTATCACATATAGAAAAATTAATAATTAAAAGCACAATAAATGAGTATAATATAAAACAAAGTAAATATCATAAGATAAAGATAGTAAAATGTTTATATATATATATATATATATATATATATATATATATATATATATATTCTGTGGAAGAGCGTAGGCTCGAAACGTTAAAGACTTTTCCAATTCCCGAGTGTTATACTAATACATCTATTTGTTTTCTACACCACCTGTCTTCGTCTGTTGTTGTTTTTTTTGTGAATTCTCCCTATATATATATATATATATATATATATATATATATATATATATATATATATATATATATATATATATATATATATATATATATATATATATATATATAAACAAATAATAAATGAGTATATGCATATATACGTACAGGTATGTGCATACCTACGTTTACCTGTATATATAGGTGCATATCTGGGTACAGGACGTTGCAAACGAAACGTAGACAAGAATCTGCAATAAGCACAAGCCTGGAATTGTGGGAGAGAGGGACTGAGTCCGTTACATCGACCCCAGTGCTCAGCTGGTATTTATTGCATCGATGGATGGCAAAGTCGACCCCCGTCGAAATTCGAACTTAGAATGTAAAGACGGACGAAACACCGCCAATGTTAACCCACAGGGGTGTTTATTATTTGTATGCCTCAGTGTATGTGTATCCGTTCCGTGTGTACGTGCTTGGTATGTATATATCTGTGTGTATATGTGAGGGTGTGTAGCGTGTGTGTGTGTATGTGTGTGAATGTGTGTGTGTGTGTGTGTGTGTGTGGGTGTGTGTGGGTGTGTGTACGTGTGTATCTCTGAGTACGTGTGTGTGTGTGTGTGTGTGTTAGTACGCAAGCATTGCGGGTATGCTGCATTCTGTTTTTTTCTCTCTTTTCGTTTCATGGCTTTAGTTTCAATCTTCGTGAAATTTGCATGGGTGTATATATAGTGGTGGGTGTATATATAGTGGTGGGTGTATAACTATCATTTCCTTAGTACTTCTAGTTATCTACTCAGATGACCACAACTTGCTGTATCACACACACACAACATGTGTATGTATGTGTCTGTGTGTGTGTGTATATATATATATATATATATACGTTTTACTTAATTTGTCAGATCACACAAGCATGCATATAGACATAGTGTGTATATATATATATATATATATATATATATATGTATGTATGTATATATAAATAACAGACGAAGACAGATGGTGTATATATATATATATATGTATACATACATATATTATATACATATATATATACACACATACACACACACATATATATATATACATGCGCATACGGTGTTTACTCGAGTATAATGCAATCTCATATCTGACATATGACGCGACAACCCCACTCCTTTTTTTCTGTACCTTAGAAACAGTAGCATATTTTAATATTGTGTTCTTTCAGTTCTATATTTAAGAGATGAGGAATTATTTACATTATTTACATTATCTACATTTGACGGCAGCGACCTGATTAATAATAATAATAATAATAATATAATAATAATAATATAATAATAATAATAATAGTAACATCGATAGGAATGAGAACCCAGGTTCGAAATTTCCCCAAGACACCTGACGAAGGCTGGAGGGTATATCAGCCGAAACGTTGTGTTAACAACAAACAAGATGAGGACGAATATCCGTCAAATGTAGATAATGTAAATAATTGTGTTCTTTGTTTTGTTTTGTTTTTTTAACATTGAAATATAATGCCAAGGTTTGTATTCCTCACATTGTACACGAGGAAGTAGGTACATATAGACATACACACATGTACAGATAAATATGTTTGTGTGTGTGGAGGGGGTGTAAGAATGTGTGTATGTATGTGTGTATGTGAGTATATATGTATGTCTGTAAGTATACACAAACACACACAAGTACACACACCTACGTACACACACACACACATACACAAATATGTACGTATACACTCTCAAACAACTAGAGAGAATTTTATGTACATATAGAGGCATATGCAAAAAAGATTCTACCATCTTCACGAAATCTCTCTTTAAGATCCAGTACTCAACTGGTACTTGTTATATCAACCCCGAAAGGATTAAGGGCAAAGTCACCCGCTTCACAATTCCGCCGAAGTCATCATTTCGGGGTCGATAAAACAGAGTTTGATGTAATGAGCTACGCCCACTCCCAAAATTACGGTCAGTTGCCTATAGCAGAAAGAATTATTATCATTATTGTTATTTATTTAGTACACGAATGTGGAGGCGCAGTGGCCCAGTGGCCCAGTGGTTAGGGCATCGGACTCGCGGTCATAGGATCGCGGTTTCGATTCCCAGACCGGGCGTTGTGAGTGTTTATTGAGCGAAAACGCCTAAAGCTCCATGAGGCTCCGGCAGGGGATGGTGGCGAACCCTGCTGTACTCTTCCACCACAACTTTCTTTCACTCTAACTTCCTGTTTCTGTTGTGCCTGTAATTCAAAGGGTCAGCCTTGTCACATTGTGTCACGCTGAATATCCCCGAGAAATACGTTAAAGGTACACGTGTCTATGGAGTGCTCAGCCACTTGCACGTTAATTTCACTGGCAGGCTGTTCCGTTGATCGGATCAATTGGAACCCTCGACGTCGTAAACGACGGAGTGCCAACAACAAAGTACACGAATATTGTGCTGAAATCCTACTCGTCCCTCGTGTCGTATTGTCCCTTTTTATTTTGTGTTCGACCCTTCTGACCAATAAAGAAAATTTAGCCGAGGTGTACTTTGCCTTTCATCCATTAGATGTTAATAAAATACGTACCAGTTGAGCACTGCAGTCGACGTAGTAGACTTCTCCCCACAAAATTTCAGCCCTTGTGGTTTTTGTGGGGTTTCCATGAGCATGCCTAGGAAACCTCCCTCTTTGGGGAATTTATTTGTTATAATTTTTGTTATTGCCGTTTTACCTGATTAAATCCCACTCTTTTTGCGTTTTGTTGTCCTGTACTGTTCCCAATATTTTACATAAACCTTCTGTGGTAAATAAAGATTATTATTGTTATTATTATTATTGGCCCTTTTTATTATTATTATGTTGGCCCTTTCTACCATAGGCACAAGGCCTGTAATTTTGGGCAGCGAGAGATAAGTTGATTACGTCGAGCTCAGAGCTCAGAGCTCAAATTTTATTTATTTTATTGATCCCGAAAAGGATGAAAAGCAAAGTCGACCTCAGCGGCATTTGAACTCAGAACTTAAATTCAGCCAAGGTCTACCTTGCTTTTCATTCACTCGGGGAAAATAAAATAAGTACCAGTAGAGCACTGCAGTCGATGTTATCGATTTATCCCTCCCACAAAAATGTCAGGCTTTGTGTAAATAATAGAAAGGGGTGAGCTGGTGAAAAGGCTGCAAGCTGGCAGAATCGTTAGCACACCGAGCGAAATGCGTAGCGGTATTTCGTCTGCCACTGCGTTCTGAGTTCAAATTCCGCCGAGGTCGACTTTGCCTTTCATCCTTTCGGGGTCGATAAATTAAGTACCAGTTACGCACTGGGGTCGATATAATCGACTTAATCCGTTTGTCTGTTCTTGTTTGTCCCCTCTGTGTGTAGCCCCTTGTGGGCAGTAAAGAAATAGGTATTTCGCCCACCTTTACGTTCTGAATTTAAATACCACCGAGGTCGACTTAGCCTTTCATCCTTTGGAGGTCGATAAAATAAGTAGCAGTTGAGCACTGGGGTCAAAGTAATCGACTCAACCCGCTTCTCTGAACTTGATAGCATTGTGCCAAATTTTGAAACCATTATTATTATTATCATCATCATCATCATCATCATCATTATTATTATTATTATTATTATTATTATTATCATGGCGGTGAGCTGGCAGAATCGTTAGTACGCCAAGTGAAATGCTAAGCAGGATTTCGTCCGCCTTTACGTTCTGAGTTCAAATTCCGCCGAGGTCGACTTTTCCTTTCATCCTTTCGGGGTCGATGAAATAAGTACCAGTCGAGTATTGGATTTTATCGACTATCCCCTTCCCCAAATTTCAGGCCTTGTGCCTATTGTAGATAGCATTAAGACCACGAGCTGGCAGAATCGTTAACACGCCGGGCAAAATGCTTAACGGTATGTCGTCTGTCCTTGCGTTCTGAGTTCAAATTCCGCTGAGGTAGACTTTGCCTTTCATCCTTTCGGGGTCGATAAATTAAGTGAAACACTGGAGTCGATGAAATCGATTAATCCTCTCCCGCAAAATTTCAGGCCTTGTGCCTTTAGTAGAAAGTTATTATTATCATCACCATCACCATCATCATCATCATCATCATCATCATCATCATCATCATCATCATCATCATCATCATTATTATTATTATTATTATTATTATTATTATTATTATTATTATTATTAAAGCGGTGAGCTGGCAAAATCATTAGCACGTCGGACAAAATGCGGTATTTCGTCTGTCCTTACGTTCTGAGTTCGAATTCCGCCGAGTCAACTTTGCCTTTCATCCTTTCGGGGTCGATACATTATGTAAAACACTGGGATCGTTGTAACCGGTTAGTCCCCTCCCCGAAATTTGCAGGACTTGTGCCTTTAATAGAAAGAATTGCCTTGTGCTTATAGTAGAAAAGATCATTGTCATTATTATTATTACTATTATTATTATTACTAT